>NW_025334042.1:42300861-42360861 GCF_019186645.2 Phyllostomus hastatus
ATATGTATATATTTATGCTTGTGAATATTTGCACATGGTGAAAATAAATAACAGAAAGGCTACCTCTCATTCCAGAGGAAAGCTCTGACCAGGTGGATGGGAGCTAATAACATGTACTAGCCCCTGAGCACTTCATCCAGTGATTTGATGCACATCAATCTCTGATGTGAATACACTCAACCTGGGAGCCAGGATGCAGTACAAATGAGTAATTCTTTTTAATAAAGCAATGTATCTCTCTCTGTGTATAGATATTTACTACAATGATGGTGCTATTCTGTCCAATAACAAATATTTATTGCTAAATGAACAGTATTTGAATATGGTGAAATTTTCATTATTGTTCTAATTTTCCAATAATAAAGAAAACCACCAAGTCTGTTCACAGTGTGAAGTTCTTAGATCTTGGAAAAATGCTTATTATGATAGGACAGGCCTAATCTGTACTTACCTCTGCTTCAGACAGCAGCGGTGACAACCCTGCCTGCCTTGTCAAGTTTCAAGAACTTGCAATTCTTAATTTAAACACTTGAGAGATCTATGGAGCCTGTCAGTCTGGTTAATTAAGCTTTGTCTTCTTTTACCCTTCCTCCCCACCAAAACAAAATCTGGTTTCTTTTTAAAGGCCACTTAATACTTTATCTACTGATTAAGCAAACAGGTTCTAGCCTAAGTAGAATGATCTTAGAAGACTGAAGCAGAATACTTCTTGCTATTAAAGGAACATACATTAAAATCTTCACTTGGAAGTGTCATACATGGGTCAGTCTTAGCACGCTCAGATTTTTTCTTTTTGAAATAATTAAAGAAAACTTTGGATAATCCAGCGCAATAAACAATATAAAAGGTATATGTGAATTCATATATGTGTCAATATTTCATTTTTAATATGAATATATTTCATTTAGCAATATATGATGCTTCAAAGTTGATAGTATCAATCCTTTCTCAACCGCAACACCTGCATTTCTAGCAACCTTTCAGCAGGAGATTTGCAAATGAGATATTTAGAACTTTATGGGAAAAATAGGTTTAGAAGATTAAAGATCTTAAATATACCTATGAAAGTCTATAAATGTTTAAATTTCAATAAAAATTTATATTCACTAATATAGCACCATAAAGAAAACTCACTGATTGCCAAATACCAATTCATATATCTTAATGTTAATAAATACTGTATAATTAATTTCAGTGCGCCATACCTTGATGACTAAATTCACTTTACTATCTCATTCCACTTCTATTCCAACAATATACATATAAACTCTTGGTTTTGTTGCAGATAACTTTCATAACATCAGACAGTTTACCCATTTTTGTCATCAATATTTAATGACTCTGTGACTTTAGAATTTGAAGGCCATGCTTCTTGTGTCCTATTACAGTCCTAGAGACATAGTGGCCTCATTCCTATTTCGTATTTCTCAGTTCTCTCCCCACTCTCCCAGAACACAGAGTGAATGTACTCACTGAGTGACTCTAGGCCAAAACACATTCTATCAAGCTCTCTTGAACGTCTATGTTTCTCCTGCCTAAATCATATGGCAATACATGTGTGTGTCCTCTCCCACCACCACCTTCATCCCACAGCTCCATTTCTAAAAGCCTTATTCTATGTGGCTATTCGTTATTGATTTTTATCTTGATTCCAATCTTTCCTGATTTTCTAATTACACTTAGGGAAGTAAATGCCAGTTCATAGATTAGGAATTAAACTTCTTAAGAATGAAATAATTATAGAAACTGTAAATCCTATATATCAAATTTTCTAGTAAGGTAAAAGTGTGATTTGGGATGCATTGTTGGATTCCAATGATTCTGAAGTAACTAAGAGGAATAATTTCCTTAATTTAAAATCTGAATTATAAGAACCATGCTAGGCAAAGATAAGAATGAAATTTATTGACTAGGATTTTACCACTGATATCCACATTGAATTGTTAGCTTCTTTCCTCTACCTTAGCCACTTCCAGATAACCATGCAGGAAATCAAGATTCATAGAACATGCATATAACATTTGAAATTTTAACACGTTTCTCTGCACCAGTCTGAAACATGCTTATGATGGGCAGTCACACGCCTCAGGTGTTGTTACCTTTATGCCTTCTCCAATGTATGCACAGCTATTCTGATATTGACCTCACATCTCAAGCTGTTTTCACTGGTCACAGCCATTAATAGATACTTAATATTTAGTAGACAGATGTTAATGTGAGGTATCAGTCAATCTTTAATTACCAGGGGTTCTATCAAATGTTGCAACAGCAGTACTTAGGTAATTTCTGAGGATAGATGCAACACAATTGAAATTGGTCCACACAAGTCATCCACATTGAATTATTTTCTGCACATTTAAAAACTAACCAGATTTCAACACAGTTCTCATTTTAAGTTCAGAGAGAGGACAGAGACAGAGTCAGAGTACTGCTACTGAACAAAAATGGTTCTGCTGCCTGCCTCTACAAAAGGCAAACTTTAGAGAGATAGAAGCTGGCAAGAAAGGAAAGAGGTTTTTATTCGGTTGCTGAACATTCTGGGAGAATGGGGAACTTCCCATGTTAAAGCTCAAAACTCAGACAAAACCCAGACAAAACCCTGCCATTCTCAGCAAATCCAAAACAAAAGGTAGTACCCAGAGTCCTGCCCTACTTTCAAGTACCATCCTTTGGAGCCTAAGGCAGTTGCTAAGTGGTCGCCCAGGTAACTTAATTTGTTCTCAGCTGCTATCTGGCTGCAGGTACCCTCCTCAAGGCTGTGTGTGGAGCCGGTGCTGCCATTGGTCATGTGGGTGCTAGGACCAAAATGTCCTATGCTCCTGGGCTGGAGAGCATGTGAACACACCAGCAAATAGTCCACCATGTCAGCAAGAGAGATCAAGAGAGAGACTCTCTTCTAGAGGCCATGTGCCATGTGACTGCTAAGGTTGCCTGCTCCATGGAGAAGACAGGCCAATGCACCATCTGAGTGTATGTCCTGAGCAGAAGAGAGCATTTCTCTGTGCCCCTGGGTTTATATTAGCATTGGGTGTGGGATGGTGCTGGTGCTTTCTCAGGATGACCAATTAACTTCCTAAACTTGTGTACACTTTGGGCTGTCCACCTCCTACCCAATCCCTTCTTCCCCCTGCCTAGATTGATAGGCATCTTTGGTTCAGCACCAGCCCCTGCCACCATTTAACTTCTATTGTATATGTGCCTGCCTTGCTCTAGTCCCACCCCAACTCTGGTACCAGAAGCAGTAAGAGGGCTTTTTCCCTTTATCCATTTATCTTGCTAGCCTTGCAATGCTCAGTGTAAGAACCTCTACCAGCCACCATCATGGCCAATAGGACGACTCCTGCTCCAGTCTTTCAACTCCACACTTCCCATGCTCTAGTCCCCATATGAACAAATTGCCTATACTAGGGGTCCACCACCAGAGAACCACCTAACCAAAAGCATAAGTAAAGGGATCCTGGAAATCATCTATGGCCTGTCACGAAGTGCCAAGGGTAGCCTCTCAGGCAGCCCTGAGGGCGACATCAACAGGAGAGATGGGTCATCTGCAGCCAGGAACATGACCTCCACATAGGGAGTGAGCATCTGCAAGGTGCGCACTCAATTACCTGGGCAATGCAGCCTCACCCATAGAAGTGAAACTCAGTGTCCTAGCCATGGCCCCAGATGGTTTGCAAAGGTATTGTCTGGCTACACACAATGCCCTAGCTGCTTGAACCTCTGACCTCCGTCTAGGAGGAATGGGGCTTGGTTCACAAGTGGCTCCCAGGTTCCATTCCCATGGCCCAGGTCCATGTTCCCCCATGGCCCCTCCTGTTCCCTGCCCTCAGCTCACTCCCAGCAGTCCGGATAGGCTGTCTTATTGGTATCAGTATCTAAATGTGCAAGCTCACATTATGATGATTCCTCAGATGCAATGTTATCCTAATGAACAAGAAAGCAATTAGAGTTCCAGCGAACACATAAGTTTCATGAATTATCACTAAAGAAGGGTAAATAATGCATATCCATTGTCTTTTATCATTTAAAGCGCGAAGTAAATTGTTTTGCAGCTACCATATCTGGCATGTTTTGACATAATCAACATTCCAATGAGCATTGAATTTGTGAATCATTTCTAACCAGCAACAAATGTCCAGGAGCAACATTTTCACCACATTCTCAAGCCAGTTCTAAACCTTATTCTGAATTTAATTAAATTGAATATACCCAACATTGATACTAAACTTCTGGTCAAACACACAAAATCATGTTTTTCATTAAACTAGTCATTTTGTCTTTGATTGTTTCCATTTGTCATTTAATGATCATATCTGCCATTAAATTATTTATTCCATAACATTGTACAACATCTATTATTGTCTCACCAATTATTTACTCCATAATGTTATACAACATCTATTATTTTTCACCAGTTATTTATTCCACAATATGGTACAACATTTATTATTTTTTCACCAATTATTCTAATGGTTTTCTTCTTTGTAATAATGTGCCTTCCCAGCTAATACTTCAAATAACTCTTTGTTTTTTCATTTATCAACCAATATACGTCAAACTAACTGGCCAAGCATATTCCTGACTAAAAAAATCTTTCTACGGCCTATGTTAAAATAACTATATATATGACCACTCAATCTATTAATAAATAGTTAACTGAAAAGTTTCTCTACTTAAAAAAATTCAAACAATGGTATTAAGAATATTATTACCCACAGTATTAGAAAAGTAACCAAAAAAATGGTTTAAGTAATGAAGAAGTTTAGTTATCTCACATTGCAAGAAGTCTGGTAGAGCAAGTTAAGTTGCAACGACCCACCTGCAACGACTCATGGCATCCAAGGTGCCATGGATGACCCCGGGTCTTCATACCTTTCTGTTCTACCATCCTCAGTGTATTGATCTTTCATGCACATCCTACTGCTTAGCCTCGTAATGACAAGAAGGGTGCTGCAGCCCCACTTACAAATCAAGGCAGGAACAAAGGAGAGTATGAAGCCACAAAATCTGTCCCTTTTATTAGACAATTACAAAAATACCATGATTACTCATTAATCATTAATACATGATTATTTCTACTTGTAAGGAAGTCTGAGAAAAACAAATATTAATAACGCTTGCCTCAGTGTTGACAAAAGAGATCAAAAGTGAAGTTGCCCTAGCTAATTACAACACCATGCCAAATAGTATTTAAAACAATTTTATAGTTAATCCATCAGAAAGAAATGCCACAAATTTAAGTGCCTTAAATAGAATTCAATATCATAAAATTAACCAGTGTATTACATCTGTACTTACCAGCCTACAACTGATGATTTGCAGCAATGCCAGATTACATTGAGACTTGCCTGGTCTGTGTGTGCTACATTAAAGTATTTATTTGTAAAATTTTAAGTGTGAAGATAAATACAGGCTAAAATAGGAAATTGAGAAGGATGATTAAAGAAGAGCTACAGACCTAGCAATCAATACTAAAATTACCTGAGTTTTAAATGTATGCAAAGGTAGCAGAAAAAAGTTTAATCTAAGGCCTTCAAAAATTAGTTAACCTAGTAGCTCATTTTAATATATTGGTTATTGATAATACATTGCAAGTTTGTATTGACCACGACTGAATGTAAATGTTTTGAAGATAATAATTACCACCTAAATTTTGATGATGATAACAAATTGCTAATTTAAAGCCTGTGTCTCGGTGGATTTTGTAAATTGGCATTGTATGTGTTAAAATGATATCTTAATAATCTTCATCATTCATACTGGCTTATTCTTGATAAATTTATTATTGAGTAGCCCCCTAAATCATTTTGATTTGTATGTAGTACCTTTGAGATCATTGTTGCATATTTTTTCTTGTTTTGAGGCAGTTTTTTCACTTGCATTTGACCTAAACCAGAAATCTAAGAGAACCAGTAAAATGGATGTTAGTATTAGAATAACAATATACAAATACAAAAGCAGCTTAGGAGAAACTATCCATGAATGGCATTCAGGGAGTGTTTCTGTATGCTGGATTTAATTAATTTCTAAATTAGAATAACTAGGTTGCATGGTACTAGTCTGGGATGATACTTAGACCATGATGGAAATGTCCAGATGATAAATAGGAACAAATTACTATGGGAATGTGTGCATATATTCCTCATTTAGTGATCATTTTCAAATAACCTCATTAATGCTGTTCTTACTCAAATTTATCACTTGAGATTTGAAATAGCCAATCACCAGTCATATGCCTACTTAAAATGCTAAGAGATCTGAAGACAAAACTTTCTATATTATTATTTCATACGAAATGTAAACCAAGTTGCATGGGATGACTTCTCTTCAAATTGATGACTTTCATCAACACTTGCAGGATGCAGGTGGAGAAAAGAATTCACTAGAGCTTCTAGTACTTGCTAGGGTACCATATATCATGTTGTACACTAATGAAATCAAGGTCCTTCTACATTTATAAACCATTTTGCCTCCTTTGGAGGATATAACTAATCAGTAAAAGCAAAATATTTCCTAAGATTTTTCCTTGGAAAATGACTTATGATCATTACATAAAAGAGTACTAGTGTTTCTCTACATAATAAAAACTGTTGACTTTTATTGTTAACTTCCTTCATTTAAATTGGGAGACATCTACATCTTCAGAGAACCCCAGGACAAATAGGAACTGTAAGGTGATTTGGGAAGAATCTATAAATACAATGGATATAGGTTATGCCCATCAATGTACACTACCAAAAAGTAAGTACTTACAGTTGAGACTCAAAATATAAATAGAAGATCAACATTTGAAATAGAAATAGAGACACAGATGTGGGTAGACAGTTTCTAGGGTGAGAGCATCAAATGATTGGAAGCCACATGGCCAGTAATGAAAAAGCAGATACAGGATAGAACAGGAGAAGGTCAAAATTTTTTGAAAAGAAGAGCTAATAGTAATAATGGAGTAGTGATAATCCTTCACTTTAGAAGACTCACTAGAGAAACCTGTATCTCACAGTGAAGAGATACAGGTTTATGTGTTCAGAAATCTCTATATACTAAACCACTCTCTAGGTAATATAATAAAAGTTGTATTTTGAAATCCTATCTTTGCCTTTTTTCATGAATTTGTATTTTCTCTCTTGGTGTTCTTGTAAAACAATTTTTAGAAAATCCAAACTTTGTTTTATTGATCTAACACTGATGCCAAGAAAAGTAATGCAAAGTAACCTAAATTTGGGGTATATTGTATATATTACTTAGAGAATTGGGAAAAATAGTTTAAGCAGAAAGGTACAGTCAAGGAAAGAGAAGAAAGAGGAAAATTAAATAAAAATGTATAAATAAAATACCCCAATGTCTGGCAAAATAATAACAAATAAAAATTAAACAATAAGAACAGTGAGAATTGCTGGTTTCCCCCGTATACAGCCTTGAATTTTTTTGATAAGCTTGGAAAGAAAAAGTACTTAAGGAAGAACTTAGAATAGAAGTATACAAAATTTTGACTTTTCAAGTGTCTTAAACACAAAAAGGAAAAAAGAAAAAAATCAAATTCATCTCACTGATGATTTTTAACAGGTCACTGAGATCCAATTAATACAACAGACTATCATATATAAACGATGTATTATGTATGTCATCTTATTTATATATATCTAGTTAAATTTTCTATTTGATAAGTTAGGACAAATGTTTACACCTGAGAAACCATCATTACAATCAAGAAAGTGAACATATCTATCATTCCTCCTGCTTCTTGATAATCACTCCCTGTTCAGCCTTTCTCATCCTCAGGTATCATGTATATGCTTTCTGACAGATCACGACAGATCAGTTTTGATCTTCTGGAATTGTTTTAAATGAAATACTACACAGTAGTAGATACTGGTTTTTGTTTGGCTTCTTTCACTGAGCATACTTTTTTTGTAACTCATCCACACTGTTGCATGTGTTTATCCTTTTTTACTGTTGGATAGAATTTCATTGTGTGGATATATTATAAGCAGTTTATCCATTCACCTACCGATGGACATTTTGGTTGTTTCCACTGTTACAAATAAATCTGCCATGAATATTTCTGTATAAGTATCTGTTTGGACATAGGTTTTTATTTCTCTAGGAGTAGAATAACTGGATCATTAAGACAATATGCTTAACTTTTAAATAAAATGTGAAACTGTTTTTGACAGTGATTATACCGTTTTACCTTCTCACCAGCACTGAATGAGAATTCTAGTTGATTCATAGCCTCATCAATGCTTGGTATGGTCGGTCCTTTTAACGTTAGTCATTTGAATGTATGTAGTAATACTCATTCTACTTCCAATTTGTCTTTCTTAGTATTTAATGATGTTAAACATCTTTTCAAATACATATTTGTCATCTTTATATTTTCTTTGGTGAAGTATCCATTCTACCTTTTTTCAAACTTTGGGATTATTTATATTCTTATTATTGAGTTGTTAGAGTTCTCTCTCTTACAACTAGATACCAGTTCTGGATACAAGTTCTTTATCTGATAGGGGTTTACCAAGTATTTTCCCCCATCCTCTGGCTTACCTTTTCAGACTCTCAAAGAGTAGATATTTTTCATTGTGATGAAATTGATTTATCATAATTTTTATGAACTGTGCTCCTGTTATCATATTTATGAAATATTTGCCTAACACAAAGTGAAAAAAAAACTTCTCATTTTCTTCTTAAGGTTTTGCACTTTCAGATTTTGTATTCAGGTTCATACTTCTTTTAAAGTCGATTTTTGTATATGATACCAGCTATGGATTACATTGCATGATTTTGCATACAAATTCCTAATTATTTTAGTGCCAATTTGCCTTTGCATCTGTGTCATAAAATTAGCTCATCTTACGTATATATCTATTAATAGTTTCCTATTCTGTTTAATCGATCTATTTATCATTATATCACTACAATGACGTCTCAATTATGGTAGCTTTGTAAAAAGCCTTGAAATCAGGTAATGCTGGACTTACAAGTTTGATTTTCTTTTTATATTTGTTTATATAATTAAAGATCATTTTTATTGCCACTTAAACTTTAATATCAGCTGACAGTGTCTGCAAAACCATGTGATAAGATTTTAATAGGGTGCTGAATTAACAGATCACTTGGGAAAAATTGAAATCTTAATATTTTGTCTCCTGACATATGAATATGATATATTTTTCTAATTATTTATTTCTTTAATTTCTGTCAGCAGTGTTTTATAGTTTTTGATGTCCAGGTCTTACACTTATTTTTTCAGGTTCACTCCTAAATTTGTCAAATATTTTCTCTGCACCTGTTGAGACAGCAATCAGATTTTTATTTTTCAATCTGTCGATCTATCATATGGTCAATTATATTGATTATGTTGATTATTTTCAAATGTGTAATCATTCCTGAAATAAAACTAATTTGGTCAGGAGGTATTTATCTTCTTAAATAATGTTAAAGTTGACTTGCTAAATTTTTGTTTAGAGTACGTCTGTGCTCATAAAGATAATGTTCTGTACTTTTCGTTTTTGTAATCTCTTTAGGTTGGGCATGGACATTTGTTGTGGCAAAGTTTTTAAATACAATTTCAATTTCTTAGTAGATGTATAATTTTTAAATTTATGTTTAGTGAAATTTGACAGTATTCTTCAAGGAATTTTCCATTTTATATATGTTGGCAAATTTGTTGACATAAAGTCATTCAAAATATCCCCCTATTATCCTTTTAGGTGTTTTCTGCATTGATGTTCCTTTTCTCATCCCTCATATTAGTGATTTGTGTCTGTTCTCTTTTACTCATGATCAGTATGGCTATAGGTTTATTTGTTTTATTGATCTTCTTATATCAACTTTTGGGTTAATCAATTTTCTCTATAGTTTTACTGTTTTCTTTTTTTAATTTTACTGTCTTCCACTTTGATATGTACATCTTTATATTTTTCTTTGCTTACTTTGGGTTTATTTATATTTTTCTTCTCATTTTTAGTTTCATTTGTTATTTTTTCTAGTTTTTTAAAACAGAGGCGAGATCATTAATTTGAAAGTTCTTTAATGTAGGCACTTCAACTATAAATTTGCCTCAAATACTGCTTTAGAGGAATCACGCAGATTTTGATATGTGGTATGTTTATTTCATTTTATTTAAACTACTTTCTAATTTCCTCTTGATTTCTTCTCAATGGTAATTTAAAAGTGAGTTGCAGTTGTTCCTCCTCATCCATGGTTTTGCTTTCTGGAGTTTCAGTTACCTGTGTTCAACTGTGACCCAAAAGTATTAAATGCAAAACTTCAGAAACCAACACTTCAGAAATCTTAAATTGCCCATTGTTTTGAGTACCATGGTGAAATCTGCCCAACTCTGTCCCACCTGAGATGTGAATCATTCCTCTGTGCAGTGTAATCACCCTACATACACTTCCAGCCCCTTAGTCACTTAGCAGCCGTCTCAGTTATCAGATCGACTGCCATGGTATCTCAGTGCTTGTTTGCATTCAAGTAATTCTTATTTTATTTAACAATGATCCCCAAATGCAAGAGATGTGATTCCGGCAACTTGGATATAATTTAGATTAAGGATCTGTAAATGCTTCCTTTAGGTAAAAGGGTATATACATCTAGAGAAAAAATAGTATATGGAAGACTCAGTACTACCTATCACTTCAGGCCTCCATGGGGTCTTCGAATATACTCCCCACAGACTACTGTGTTTAGTGTTTTTGTTCTCTTTTTAAAAGATTTAAACAATAAAAAAATGTTATATGTTTACCCATATGGTTACCACTTTGGGGGGATTTTCACTGGCATAGATTCATATTTCTATCTTGTATTATTTGCCTTCTACCTGAAATACTTTGAGATTTCTTATGAATTTTCTGATGGTAAATACATTCTGCCCTTTTATGTGTACAAAAATATTTTGTCTTTATTTTTTACATATATGTTTTCTGGGCATAGAAGTTAAGTTGATGGAGTCAGGGGCTTTTTATTTGTATTGTTTTTTTATTCTTTGGTACTTCAAAATGTGGTTCCACTTTTCTTACTTGCATTGTTTTTGATGAGAAACTTCTGTTTTATCTTTGCTTTTCTGTACCTAACATGTCCTTTTTTCTCTGGATGATTTTAAGATTTTCTCTTTTACTAGTTTTGAGCAATTTGATTTTGACATCATTTTGTGTAGTTTTCTTTACATTTTGTGTTTGGAATTTATTGAACTTTTAGACCTTTGTGTTTATAGTCTTAATCAAATTTGGAAAATCATCATGCATTATTCCTTCAAATATGAAGAAATAATATTCTTCATATTATTAAAATATGTATTCTTTTCTCATAAAAGAAGTAATTTTCTTTCTTTTTTTCTTTCTGGAACTCAATTATGTATTCAATAGAGTGCTTAAAGTTGTCACTCAGATCATTAATGATTTATTATTTTTAATAGTTTATTTTTATTGTGTTTTTCTATTACCATTTATCCTCCTTAATCCACTTCTACCTCTCCCCACCCTCTCCACCTCCCCTGCAATCACCACTCTGCTTTCCCAGTCCATGAGACCATTTTCCTTTTTGCTCAGTCCCTCCACCCACAACCCCTGTCCCCAGAGCTGTCAGCCTGCTCTCTATGAGTCTGTGTCTAACTTACTTGCTAGTTTAATTTGTCCAAATTATAGTTTCTGTTTTATTTTATTATGTAAAGTTTCTGTTGCTATGTCTCTTGCTCACTAATGTTTTCTTTCATTTTCAATCTGCTATTAACTTCATGAGTTTATTGTTCACCTCAAAGTTTCTGTCTCTAGAAATTTGATTTCCATGTCTCTACTTCTGGAACATGTAGAATGCAGATAGAATAATTGTTTTAATGACTTTGTCTGCTAATTCAAACACTTATATCAGTTCTGGGTCAATTGCAAACAACTTGTTTTGCTCTTTGTTATATGTCTTATTTTTCATTTATTTTTTGCACATTTCTAATTTTTGGTTGGCTACTACATATTGCGAATTTTCTATTTTAAAGTGTTAGATATTTTATATTCTTATAAATATTCTTTTAAAATTTTATTTACTTATTTTTAGAGAGAGAGGAAGAGAAGAAGAGAGGGAAAGAAACATCAATGTGTGGTTGCCTCTCATACACCACCTACTGGGGACCTGGCCCACAACCCAGGCATGTGCCCTGACTGAGAACCAAACCAGCAACCCTTTGGTTCATAGGCCTGTGCTCATTCCACTGAGCTACACCAGCCAGGGCCCTATAAATATCCTTGAGCTTTCTTCCAGAGTACAGAAAAGTTATTTAGAAAAAAGCTTGGTACCACTGGTTTTGGCTTTTAAAAACAATGTTTAGTTTGGGTTCAATTAATACCCAGTACAGAGGCGAGACATTTCTGAGAACTTTAGTCATCGTTATAAAGTCCTCAGTCTACTAACAGGAATAGTCCCTGTTCCCAATCCTATGTGAGCACAAGATACTGTTTCTTCTGATCATTTTGAGTGGTTCTTTTTTTGTCCTTCTCTACATTGACCTGAAAATTTAAAGTGCATCTATCATATCCAAAACTATGAAGAGGGACACGTCTATGTTAACATGTAAGATACAGAGTTCCCAACCTATTACCAGCCTGTCCTCTAACATTTGTGAAACCCACCTATTATTTATCTCAATAATGTAAGTTCAATATAAACCTAACAAACTCCTAAATACATGTAAGTAAACTGCACCCTACCTTCTTACTTGGACAAATATACTTCATGAAACTCTGGAAGCCCAGGTTCTAATGCAGAATTCCCAAAGCTCTCAGATTGTACTGCAGGGATGTGTGACTGATGAGGAAGATGGATCTCAGTTCTTCAGTTCCGATCAGTTGTCTTTCTTTTCCAACCTCCTGCTCCCATCTGTTCCAACAATGGGCTTTGTCCTCTACCTTGAAGAGTTTCATACACATTTTTCTGAATAGAACCCACATTCAAACTCTGTCTGTGTCCTCTGCAGATAGTAACTCTTTGGTAACTCTTTAAAACTGCCTATAATGAATGAAAATTGTTCTCGGAAGTTTGGGTTTCAGGGAGTGGGGTTTTCAGGCAGTGGAAACAGAGTTAAAACAATCTGAACAGGAAATTTCAAAGACTTAAGTATGCAGAACATGGTATGGAAGAGTGGGTGCAGAGCACTTGTGGGCCCTGGCCCTGAAGACTGTTCATTCTTCATTTCACAATGGGACCCCCTTGCTTATATGTTAAACATTATTTCCCATGATTAGCATAAAATGTCTTTATATATTGTCTTTTAGAGTTTATATACCTTTGTGTAACCCAGTGAGTACTAATTATATTACCTATGTATAAATAGCATATAATATTCCACATTATATATATACATATACATATAATATGTTATAATACTTATATACTCTTGTATATCCCAGTAAGTAATACTTATAGGCCTTGAATGTCCAATTATTTCATGATAATTTGCAAAATTAGCCATGTCTTTATGACATGGCTAGTGAATTAACATTTTTGTCTTTTTCATTGCTTTTTAAATAAATATTTTTTACTTATTAATCAAATAAGCTATATAGTCTATTCAATTTAATGTTCTTTACTCTGCTCCCAAAGATATTAGAAGCACAACTGAAAAGGAGTCCAAAATTATAAGTTAACACTGATTAATTGTTCACCAGGAGGAAGGACAGCTAACAGTGAAACATGGCAATTAGACACAGTATAACCAGAGACAGACATGAGGGGGATTTCTATTCCTGCCTCTGTGTATTGTTCTGGAATTAAAGACAAAAAAATCCAGGCAAGAGATTATTTTCACTCTGACACCAGCCTTCCATGTTCCCTCTGCTTAAAACGATCTGAAAATCTCCATTCTGGGGCCATGTGTACGTCTTCACTTTTAGGGTGCACTGATGTTGAAACCATAATCATATAAAAGAATGGATAAATTCCTACATGTGAGAGCCCCAAATGGAGGCTCCCAATGCATCAGGACACTTTTCTCAACCATTCCCTTGCTGACCGGTGCCCAGCACCGAGGCAAGTCTTCCTCCAGTCAGGGCCTCAGTTCTTCACAAGTAGGGTGGGAGGGCTTGCCCTCCAGCTCTAAAATTCTGAGAACCTGTGACATCGTGATAGTAGGTCAACTGCTTTCCAGTACAAGTTCCCACTTTTTCTCATCAACACAAGCATGGATTCCATGTTAAAAAGCAATCATTTCTTTCTAAAGCTTTTATCACTTTGACTATAATAGCAATTTCAACTACAGTCTTAAATATAAGTAATTTGTGTTTTAGAGAGTGGTAAGTTTCAGGAATTTTACCTTTAGTGAAAAAATTTGTAAGAGCTTCACTTGCTTGACATGTCAACTTTTAGAGGTTCTCAGTTGCCAGTTAATGCACAAATGCAAAGAGAAGGGAAGAAGGGAGGCCCTTTAGTCACCTCTCATAAAGGAACCGAAATGGGGACTGTACAGTATACAGAGAGGCCAATTGTACTGTTTGTTTAGTTTCATTTTGAACCTAACTTCTCGCTACAGTGAGTTTTAGAGACTTATAGTTTAAATTAACAATAGTCACCATTTCTTTTTTGCTCCGAACATCAAACTATGGTCTTCCCTTTAACAAGTATGCATTAGTCACATTGTGTAACCTATTTGAAGTAGCAAGCGTAATGTATTTTTCTCCTTTTCCCTAATTAATTTTGTTTCATAAGCATGAGGTTCCTTTTCCTCTGCTCCTCAAAAAGGTTGCCTAATGGTAAAGCATTTTAATTTCTTCTAGTCAAGTAATTTGTGGTTTTAAGTTGATCCTTCTGCCCTCTTTATTTATCATCACTGAACTCAGCTCTCTTTATTTCTAAGAAGGTTTTCTAATGTTTCATTTTTCCATCTTCCTTAAAAATAACAACGTTGTTCTATAAAGCAGCTAATGTTCTCACTGGGCAAATGGAAAGAATCCCACATCACCTGGAAACACACTCTTCCCAGTAGAAAGTGTGAAATGGACTCCAAACATTGTTACACCTTACCGCTATGAGTGATGTCCTTTAAATGTATTCCACCACTTTCATACAGCCACCTGCCATTTTTGCTTTATTGCAGCCAGAAGGTTTAAAGGTATTGCTTTTAAATATTTTGAAAAGATTTCCATTGATAAGAAAATGTAGTAAAAGCACTTTTAAGTGAAGAGTAACACACACATCACAAACCAGGCATTTTGATTCCATCTAAGTTCACACCATGGGGTATAAGGAGCTCCAGTGATTGAGGTTAGCTAGGCTTCTAAACTTTGTAGAAGGAACATGGAGAAATTTAGCGGTGTTGTGGTTATTGACTGGGTCATGGCTTGTGTTGTACATGTATGTGTCTATGTGGAATGAGTGCACATCTGTATGTGTAGTGGGGGTGGGAGTGATTTACATACAAAACAGCTAAACATAGCTTAATTGCAGTATGATACTAAAAAAATAAACCAAGAAAAATTAGAAACATTTGTTAATTAAAGAATAATTCTCCTTTTAGAGGAATGGCACTTGTTAGGTATATATTTACAGCGTATTATTAAAATGAATTGTTTCACATTTCAAAGAGAGAATATTTTACAGTCTCCTTTCTATTTCTCTTGGTCAAAAAGGCCACAGAAACACACACCAACAAGCTCTGAATGTAGGCACAGACCAGCAGCCAAGATTACTGTCTAAAGATCAAACAGGAGAGAACTGGATTTGAAATCAAAGACTTGCCATTGATCAAGCCGTTATTAGTCTAGGACAAGGGTTTGCACACATCTTCTCATTTTTCTTCTGGGTCTGAATGCAGCATGAGCTGAAGGAAAATGCTGCCAGATTTGGAAGGTGGAGGAGAGGACCAACCCCATCTGTGCAGACAGTTAACTATGCATCTGGCCTCTGGTGCTCCGGTGTTTTCTCCAAAGGCAAGAAAGGAGAGTCTAGCCATCCAAGTTTCTCCTGCTTTCAATAGTCCTGATCAGTATAGCTGTACTTTGTAGAAATATCTTAAAGTAGGAAAAGAGCTTGAGAAATATATGTGGATTTAGTGGCGTTGATTACATCTGACTTCAAATGTAAAGGCAAGTTGTTTTTTTTCTTCTCTCTGATCCTTTCTGTTCTCTTCATAGGGGGCTGGGTAAAGGAGGAAAAGAAAATCCATTTAAAAATTACTCAATCTATGTTAAAGGATGGTGTGACAAAATCTGTATTATATAGGAAGTTAAAGCGGCACAATTTGGAATAATAATATGTGATGGCTCCGAAACAATATATTCTTTTTGATTTTCATAAAAATGTTTTCTGAATAATTATTTGATTCCCAGCAATTATGCATTCATATAATCAAGATTATGTTGATCAAGAAGATGGTGCAGTGGGGATGGGGTATTCATCAAGAATGAAGTTTGTGGGGAAATTAAAATTCCTAATTTTAGATAGATGTCCAGTGCTCTGCTTTTCCTTACACAAGGTGGGAAAAATAATGTCATAAATAGAGCACGCTAATGTGGAAAGATCAAAATGTATTTTATCTATGCCAAAGGAACATTAATTTTTGTCTTTAAAATGTTGTGTTGGCAAGTTTATATCTTTCCCTAGAATATGTAGAAAAAAAGAGAAGTAGCAACCACATTCTTTAAACACAGCCATAGGCCAGCTCTGCGAATGACTAACTCCAATGTGAAAACACTTTCAAAGTTCTAAATGAGATGTCCCTGAGGTAATAAAGAGGGGACATTTTACAGTATGACAGTATGTAAGACAGCATTGTCAGCTGTAGTTTATTTAAAGCACGAGGCCTGGAACAGGAAAATAATGACTTTAATAAAATTTACTATTGACTTTGTAGGCTAAAATCTTTCTGTCATCAGGAATACAGAAAAACAACCTGTCTGAAAACCCTTCAGTTAAATATATTCCTTTAATATTTCAAAGCAACTTGATTTTTTAAAAATATACACGCTACTTCAAAAGACACTGTCGTAGGGTGGAAATTAGTATTTTAGTAGAAAGTTGGTATTGCTTACATAAGGAAAAATTGGTAATGACCTACGACACAGCCAACTGAAAGCAACATTTGAGGAAACTGCAAAAGCAGTTAATGCAATTCCTTAAAATGCTGTATGAAGCTGTGTCACAAATGAATGATTTATAAATTACCCAATGTCCTTCTCATCTGAAGGATATCTTTTAATCATGCAGTATAGATTCTCAGTAAGAAAGCCAAAGAGCTTGCTGGATATACATGAAAGTCTACAGCATGTTAAAAGGTTGGGGTCATTTCTGAAAATAGGGGAAAGTGGGAAAACATATGGCCTGATTTTACTCTCCAGCCAATTTGATTAAACGCGGTATAGATTGCTTGCAGTGTGTGAGAGGTCATGCCCATTATATGAAAAGCTGAAGAAATTTCATTTCTTTAATGTTTTACATAGTTAAAATAAACTGTGGTAAAAAGTTTCCCAACAGTGTATGACAGCTCAATTTAGAGGTGAAGCCTTTTAATAAAACCTCATGAAATGAATACTTTGGTTTATGCACTCTGTTTGTGTTTCCCACTGGAGTGCTTAGCATTATGAAGCTGGGGTTACTTGCTTTACTACTGCAGAATAACATCATGAAAGGAGAGACCAGAGCTTTGTATCAGAAAATATCCAGAGTGAGTAAAAATGCTGATTGAGAAACCTTAATTTAAAGCTAAACCGCTTTCTTATTTGCTTTTAACATGCTATTGTAAAGTATATTGGCTAGAATTACAGGATATTTTTTAAACAAAGGGAAAAATCCACAGGGGGGTTTATGCATTAACCTATAGCTTATTTAAGGGGAAATTATGAACCTCAGAATTATATACTAGTAATCTTTTCTAAGCTTTAATAAGAACTTTAAACCAAGGCATGCTTTTCTGAATTAAGTATATATGCTGGTATTACTTGGAAGAGGGAGAAGGCAATGGAAAGAATAAAAAACAGTTCATTTGTATACAGATTCTGGCACCAACACTCCATATGGAGACAGAATTCTTTTTCAATACCATCTAGGATCTCAAAAACAATTCTTAGGGGACCTAGTATGGTGCCTTAAACCAATTAAATGGTCAATATATTCACATTAGCAGACATAACTCTTTTCAAGAGCAGGATTAATTCTGATCCTCTTTCTTTCCAGTTGTGCTCTCTGGCTCACTCTGGAAGTGTCTCTAATGTGAGGGAGGCGATCAGGAAAGCTGGGTGGTTGCTCCCTTGACCATTCCGATCCTGACCTCTTCTGGACTTCCTGAATATCTGGACTGACTGCAGCTACTGTAAGATTTCATTAGATAATTTATATTACTTGTGGGAATGTAAAAAGAATTTTGAACATAGCATGCAATATATGTAAATTTCATGGATGCTTATGCAATGATGAGTCCCCAGAATTTCCAAAGAAATATGGTCACCTTACAAAATGTATCAGTTGGTTTTGACAATGTATGTTGCAATTGGTAAGCTGTTACGTCCTGAGATACGTGACTCCCGTTCTCTCCTCGCATATTAACTTCCTGTTTGTACCATGTGGCAGCTAGTATTTGTGATTTGTTTTTTTCTTGGAAAGTTTTTAAGGAATGTAAGTTGGTAGCCAAACTACTATGAGGAAAACAGCTACATGTGCCTGTTCCTTAGCTACTCTGGAAATGTCACGTGGACTGACTCTTAACTATGCCAGCTTATCCGGGAGATATGTAGGTAACATCTGAGAGGCTGTCTTTAGTCATAAATGGTATTGATATTATTAAGGAAGTTGTCCGATGGAAATTAAAGGTGGATGTGTTGCCTTTCAAGGGTTTCAGGTCTTCATTCTCTGGGATGCTAAGAAAATATATTGAAAGGTTCCCTCAATACAGTTGTCCTTAATTCATCTTTCAAAATTTCTTGTTCCTAGATTTCCACTTAAAGTAAAATAACATAATGATGCTGCCTCCCCCCCAAATTAATCTCTAATTTGATTACTTTTTTCTATTTAAGTATAGTTTTAGACTACTTGAATTAACAACAACAAAAGAATTTCTAACTTGATTACATTAACAACCAAGACCAAGAAAATCCTTTGCTTTGTCCATTCCTCCAACAAATACTTATTGTGTTCTAGTTCTCAGAGACAGGTGAGAGCAGTGACCAAAACAAAGCCTTGATCCCTAAGGGGCTTATGGCCAAGTGCAGAAACAAACAATAAACAGGTAATACATGTTTCCAGGTAGTGAAAAATGCAATGAAAAAGAAAAGTGCAGCAGAGTAAGGAAAATGGAAGAGGTGGGTAGAGGGCAGAGAGCAAACGTTGAGAAAAAAACAGAGAAAGTTAGGGTCTGGTGCACATATCCTCCATATGGGGCAGTGTGATGGATTGAGGAACAATAAGCTGCCACCTGATCCAATAAATATTTCACTTGGTCAAAAAGAAAGATTAATTAACCTACCCCTTAGGAGCCTTTTAATAACCCCATCTTGTAATAAAATCCCAAAATTGCCGAAAGATTTGTCTATGTAAAAACAGATCAGTTTAAGAATTAAAGTTTGTTTTCAACCTGATCATTAATCATATAAAGTGATTGGGTTATGAGGGGTATTGGCACATCAAAAGAATGGGGGGTTTTAAATACATATTACAGTTGCAGAGATAAATGGCCCCGGCACAATACTCAAATGTTATTGTAATAGATTTTGCTAAAAAGAATACATTGCTAACCATATTAGCAATCCATAATATTTAAATATTGAATGACCCAAAGCCCAACTGCTTTGCAGTGAATTAAAGGCAGAAGAGGGGACGGGGAGTAAGACCTCTGTCTAAGTTACCACCCCGGGAAAACACACTTTGTTTCCTGATGTTCACCTTCCACGTGACCTTACATTTTGAAATAAGTCTTTAGATACTGGAGGATCAAGGAAAAAGAAGCATAGACTCACTTTTTATATGTGCACCACATCTTTATCCTGGGAATATTTATAATTGGGGTTAAGTTTGTTTTATGCACTTGATGTGTTTAAAGAAGAGAAAAGGACTTGTTCAATGTAACTCAAAAATATTTTTAAAATACTAGCGAGGCTCTGGGGAAACTAAGGCACTTGCTCACTCTTGAAAACCATGTCACCAATGACTATGAGTGCAATTGCTACTTGCTCTTGAGACAAAAGCAGATAATTTTGCTCTGGCATCTCTCAGCCAGTATTGGAAAGAGCAAAATCACAGTGCTAAAAGTATAAGGAAACACTCATATAAAACTTGTAATAAATAGGAAAAATTTGTTTCTTTACCAGAAAAAAATATTTTATTTCTATCTCACACATCTTTACGATGCACATTTTACCTATGTGTTTTGAATTACCTACTTTAATAGACATTAATGCATTTTGATATTCTATGACACTGCTTTGTTTCATAACTAAAGAAAAAGTCAAGAAATACAGTCCAAACTTAAAAATGTTTTTAGAACACTAACAATAACAATAGCTAGTATGTATTTGGTTAATTGTTAAATAGGTTTTTAAAAATCTACATTGCCTCTATGACCCATTATAATCTCTACTTTTAAGATGAAGTGATGAGTTCTCACTGGGGTGGTTCAGTGGATTGAGTGCTGGCCTGCAAACCAGGGGGTCACCAGTTCAGTTCCCAGTCAGGTCACATGCATGGGTTGCAGGCCAGGTCCCCAGTCGGGGATAAGCAAAAGGCAACCACACATTGATGTTTCTCTCCCTCTCTTTCTCTCTCTGTTCCCCTCTACAAAAATAAATAAATAAAATCTTTTAAAAAAGTGAAGTGATGAGATTAGAAAGGTTAAGTATTATGTAATAGGTGACATAACTAGTGTAAAGCATTGCTGAGACTGAAACCAGCTCTAACTTGAAATGATACTTTCCTAACCAATAACTATGGTACCTATGGTCATATAAATTAATTAGTTAATACTAACATTTCAATAAAATTTCTTATTTAACAGTGAAGTTGGATTTTCATAAATGAACAATTACCCTATTAACCTATATAAAAATGGTAATCATATTTTAGTCTGAAGGTAAATACCTCAATTAGAAAGTTTGCTTAGATTATTTATCACAGAACTCTTGTTTGTTTGTTTGTTTGTTTTTAAGATTTTATTTATTTTTAGAGCAGGAAGGGAGGGAGATAGAGAGAGAGAGAGAAACATCAATGTGCAGTTGCTGGGGGGTATAGCCTGCAACCCAGGCATGTACCCTGGCTGGGAATCGAACCTGCGACACTTTGGTTGCAGCCCGAGTTCAATCCACTGAGCTATGCCAGCTAGGGCTTTATTACAGAACTCTTAAAAAAAAAAAAAACAGGTGAGAGCCTAGCATTTTTTAAGGAATTAGTGCCTCAAACTGGGAGAGATTTTGGAAATATGCAAGGGTGACTTCGTCACAGTGATGTCACAAGGGGATAATACTGGCATTTGAAATGAGCAGGATAGACAAACACAATGAAATCTTATAGCCTTATATTTTTCTCAAATTTTAAACGCATCATCAGAATTCCATATAGAGAAAAATATTATAATTATCTGAGCCTACAACTTGTCACCATTTGACCTGTGCACAGTTTTTACATCAGTTAGATTTTCTAGATATATAACTATGGTGAAAATCTATGAAACATTCTACCTCTTTAGTTTAGAATTTTATTAAGAATTGTTTACCATATTTGAGGATTATGTCACCTGTGACAATGACACTCATTATATTTGAGTCAACAATCTTTATTTGTGCCACTTTTCTTTTGTAGCTGTCACATATAAATATAAAAAATAATTAAGGTTCACTTAAACCATATATTATTGAGCCGGCCCCAATAAGCCCCCAGCTGCATACCTCTTGTTAAGTGGCCCCAGGCCCAGAATAGCAGCAGCCAGCCTACATTCACAGCTTGGCTTCTTCTCAAAATCCCCAAGCTCTCAGCACAAGTAGCAGCCATCTCAGATTGCTTTATAGCTCAGGCAGTGTGGGCCTGGTCAGAACACTGGTGGAGGCTGTCCTTGGCCTGCAACACCTGGGAAACCCCAGAGCCTATGTACCCAGTAGACAGCCACAGACAATGTCAGACCACCACCATCCTGCCCCCACACAGCTGATACTCCACAGAAGGCAGAGGTTGGTGCTCAGTAGTCATAGCCAGTCCTTGCAGCTGACCAGCTGGGTAAATCACTCCCACTGACCTGACAAAAGTAATCAAGGCTCATACAAAAGGAGAGTATACTCAACCCACACAAAAGGCACCCCTCTAGTACCCAGCTTGGGTGATGAGGAGGCTGTGCCTCTGGACCCTACAGGATACTACATTAGGCCACACTACCAAGACAGAGTCATAGTATCTCTACCTAACACATAGAAACAAACACAGGGAGGCTGCCAAAATGATGAGACAAAGAAAGATAGCCCAAATGAAAGAACAGATAGAAACTCCAGAAAAAGAACTAAACAAAATGGAAATAAGCAATTTATCAGATGCAGAGTTCAAAACACTGATTATAAGGATGCTCAAAGAACTTAGTGAGGATCTTAACAGCATAAAAAAGAGCCAGTCAGAAATGAAGGATACATAATTAAAATAAAGAACAATTTACAGGAGGTTTACAGTAGAGGAGGTGAAGTCAAGAATCAAACCAATGATTTCGAACATAAGGAAGAAAAAACAACTAATCAGAACAAGAAGAGAAAGGAATCCAGACAAATGAAAGTAATGTAAGCAGCCTATGGGCCAACTTCAAGCATTCCAACATTTGCATCATACAGGTGCCAGAAGGAGAAGAGGAAGAGCAAAAAAATTGGAAATCTTCTTAAAACATGATGAAAGAAAATTTCCCTAATTTTGTAAAGGAAATAGACATGCAAGCCCTGGAAGTACCGAGTCCTAAATAAGATGGGTGCTAAGAGGCCCACACCAAAACATATCATAATTAAAATGCCAAAAGTTAATGATAAAAAGAATATTTTTTAAAGATTGATTGATTGATTGATTGATTTTTAGAGAGAGGGGAGAAGGGGGAGAAAAGAGGGAGAGAAACATCTAAGTGTGGTTGCCTCTCATGCATTCCCGTCTGGGGATCTGGCCTGCAATCCAGGCATGAGCCCTGACTGGGAATAGAAACAGTGACCCTTTGGTTCACAGGCTGGCACTCAATCTATTGAGCCACACCAGCCAGGGCAAAAACACATCTTAAAAGCAGCCAGAGAAAAGAAGTTAATTACCCACAGGGGAGTTCCCATAAGGTTGTCAGCTGATTTCTCAAAAGAAACTTTGAAGGCTAGAAGGGATTGACAAGAAATATTCAGTCATGAAAATCAGGGACCTATAGCCAAGATTGCTCTACCCAGCAAAGAAATCATTTAGAATCAAAGAGAAGATGAAGAGCTTCACAGACAAGAAAAAACTAAAAGAGTTCATTGTCACCCAACCCTTATTACATGAAATGTTAAAGGGGCTTATTTAAGAAAAAGAAGATAAAAACTATGACCAACAAAATGGCAATAACTACATATCTATCAACAATAGAATCTAAAAAAACAAACTAAACAACCAAGAAGAACAGAGAGAGAATCATGGATAGGGAAAGTGTTTTGATGGTAGCCAGATGGGAGGGGGTTGTGGGGGAACTGGTGAGGAGGTAAGGGGACTATGAAATACAAGTAGGCAGTTACAGAATAGTCATGGGGATATAAAGTAGAGTATATGCATGACCCATGGATGTGAACAATAGTGTGGGGATTGCCTGAGAGAGTTGGGCGTGCTGGGTGGAGGGGGACAAAGGGGGGAAATTGGGACCACTGTAATAGCACAGTCAATAAAATATAATTTTAAAAAAGAGAAGCTTAAAAAAAGCTCTCAGATGACTCTGATAAGCAATCAAGTTCATAAATCATATGCTCAAGCTAAATATATATATATATATATAATTAAGCACCAAAAATGAAATGGAGGTAATAAAGATTATAAACATGCATATAGTTCATATTTGTATTCATTTATTGCTCAATGATTAGAAACATTGTGAAGATTATGTACCGAATTTATTTGCTTACTCTTCCATGGCCAGAGGTTTCTTACTCCTTCTGCTACTGTCCATAGAGTTCTACCACACAACTACAGCTTCTTATATTATTTTCCTTATTTTAGTCCATCTTCTAGCCCCTGTCTCCTATCAAAGGCTAGGGTTCCAAAGGTCTGTTTACGTATTAGAGTTTGACTGTATGTCTTGTCTGGAGGTGGGAATTCAAGGCAAATTATATGCTCTGTGTAAGTCTTTAAGATTATTCCATCCTTTTTTTAATATAGGGCATTCTTTTGTAAGAGAATCATACTTCTATATTTTAGAGGGATGCTCTATCCGCATAAATTAAGATCAGTCCCCACTTTTTATTATGGAAAACCAAGCCTTGCTTGTTAATACTTATCCTTTTATTTTAATTCCAGTAGCCACGTGGATGTTTTGCTCTTTTATTTTCCTTTACTTCCTGTACAGAATAGTATTTTAAAGTATCTGTTATAGAAAGGAGTTATGGGCTGAATAAGGCATAACCACTGGGCTAAACTCAAAATTAAAAGAAAACAGGTAGTTAATATTTCATGTTCTTATTATAACAAAGACTTGTTAAATTTCAGTTTTTATCTATTGATGTGTAGAAAAATAGAATGATGTGGACAGAAGTAATGTACATAATTGGTACTATATGAATGCTTTTGTAATGGTCATAGTTAAGAGTAAATTCTATAGTAGATATTGCATTATTCCATTTATGAAGTATTCTATTGTATATTATTGAACATTCAAATAATAATTGTGAGGCTCTATATCATCCATGGGAATAAATACATCACCAGTGGTATTTATGGGGTTTCGGGTATGCCTTCCACATTTTCTTATGATATATATACACATTTGGAAAAATAATCGTTTCTAAAAATCAAATACTTGAGATATAAAAATACAAGTATTCCATATTTCTTAATTTTCAATTTTAGCTCTATTTAAACAGATGTAACTTTAAAAATGGAAGCATGTGAATATAGCAAGCAATTTTGCAAATGATAGCTGAGAATGCATGAATCTATATAAATATATTTTCCTTTTATCAATCTGTGGGATTCTGGAACCTAGTTATCACTCCAAACCAGTAAAATTTGGATGGCACTGTTTGAGCAGTCTCAAATCTTTGACCCTGCCTTGACATGCGGTTGCAGGATAAAGTTCGCTTTACTTTCCTTAAATGAACAGGAGCAGACTTTTTTCAATCCCTGCTCATTACCCCTCAGATCATTTTGAGCCAATTCATAGCCACTGCTTTGCTGTATATCACTCTAAATCACAGGTATAAAAAATAGTTTGGAGGAAAAAACTTTTAAATGATAGCAAAATGTCAGTTTCAAGAAGTGTTAAAAGGAAATTTAATCAACTTTCAACACATTGAACACCACCTTGGCATTAGACATCATAGATTTCCTTCTTACCTCCCAACTTCTGAGGCTTATTATTAAATACTTTCACAGCAGCAAGATCACAAAGACATTAGACTGCTTGCTTACAGGTATATCCGACTTAGTAAACTTAAAGGGACACTACCAAGGCGGGTAAAGCTGAAATTAGACCTATGGGCTTTATTCTGAAGCTTGGGCGTGCACAGTATGCTATCTGATACACTTTGCCTGCCAGCTTTGTTCTCTTGAGCCAGCAGGAGGGATTGACACTTCGGGGAATCTTTCTCTTTTAACCCCGTGCTGCACTTAACAGCTAAGCTGGGCAAGTACAGCCTGGCAGACAGCTAGGACCCTGGCTTTGTTGTTCATGGGCAGCTGTTTAGAAATTGGCAATTTAGCCATGCACTCCCAGAATATTTGTGCAAAGTTAGGATAATTGTTTAGATTATATGTGGGAGTGGCTGCATAATATGCAAGGTTCAATAAAAAAAGGAAATCTGAGGCCCCTAGTTCAAAAATTAAGAATTTCAGAATGGTGATAGAGCATTAAGCCTAGCAAAGGGCCTTCTAAACATGACCTGGAAGCTCATTCTGATTACACAATTGCTCCTTGACCAATATACACATATATTTGCAGCAGAAAATATATCAATTTGGTTATATTAATAGTTTAACAAATAAACATATGTAAATATATGTAAACAACTTCTACTGAACTCTTCCTTATGTACAAACCAAGCCTCAGGCAAAAAGTCTAAGTAAATAGAACTTTTTTATTATTTAATTTTCATTGAATTTATTGGAGTGACATTGGTTAGTAATGTTATAGAGGTTGAAAGTGTACAATTCCATAACACATCATCTGTATATTGCATAATACTGTGTGTTCACCACCCAAAGTCAAGTCTCTGTCACCATTTCTCTCCTCTTTACCCTCTTCTGCCTCCCTCCACAACCCTTTCTCCCTGGTAATCACCATACTATTTTCTGTGTCTATGAGTTTTTTATTTCTGTTTTTTTGTTTGTTTGTTTTTTGCTTAATCCCTTCACCTCTCTCACCCAGCACCCCAATACCCTCCTCTCTAATAACTGTCAGTCTGTTTCTCTGTATTATTTAGTCTGTTTCTATTTTTGTCTGTTCATTTCTTCTGTGCATTAGGTTCCACATACGAGTGAAATCATGCGCCATTTGTCTTTCTCTGACTGATTTACTTCAGTGCACATAATAATCTCCATGCCCATCCATACTATTGCCAAAAACAAGATTTCCTTCTTTTTTACAGCCAAGTAGTGTTCCATGGTATAAATGTACCATAGCCTTTTTATCTACTCTTCTACTGATTGGTACTTGGGCTGCTTCCAAATCTTGCCTAGTGTAAATAACATTGCAGTGAACATCAGAGTGCATATGTTCTTTTGAATTAATATTTTGAGATTCTTAGGATATATTCTCAGAAGTGGGATTGCTGAGTCAAAAGTCAGTTCCATTTTTAATTTTTGAGGAAACTCCATACTGTTTTCCACAGTGGCTGCACCAGTCTGCATTTCTACTAACAGTGCACTAGGGTTCCCCTTTTCTCCACATCTTTACCACCACTTGTTGTTTGTTGATTTATTGATGATAGTCATCTCACAGGTGTGAGGTGCTATCTCATTGTGGTTTTAATTTGCATTTCTCCAAGGATTAATGATGCTGAGCATCTTTTCATGTCTATTGGCCATCTGTATGCCTCTTTGAAGAAGTGTCTATTCAGGTCTTTGCCCGTTTTGTAATCGTATTGTGTTTTTTTGGTGTTAAGTTGTATGAGTTCTTTAGGAATTTGGGGTATTAACCTCTTATCAGATGTACAATTGGTGAATATGTTCTCCCATTCAGTGGGTTGTTTTTTCATTTTGTTGATGGTGTTCTATGTGGTGCAAAAACTTTTTAGGTTGATGTAGTCCCATTTGTTTATTTTTTTGTTTCACTTGCATGAGAAGATAAATCAGAAGAAATATTGCTTCAAGAAATGTCCAAGATTTCACTGCCTATGTTTTCTTCTATGATTTGCATGGTTTTGAGCCTTACATTTAAGTCTTCAAAACATTTTGAGTTTATTCTTGTGTATGGTGTAAGATGATGGTCTAGATTCATTTTTTTGCATGCATATGCCCAATTTTTTCAACACCATTTATTGAATAGACTGTTTTTACCCCATTGCATGTTCTGCCTCCTTTCTCAAATATTGGCTGTAATGTATAGGTTTATATCTGAGCCCTCTGTTCTGTTTCATTGATCT
This sequence comes from Phyllostomus hastatus, assembly GCF_019186645.2. Lineage (NCBI taxonomy): Eukaryota > Metazoa > Chordata > Mammalia > Chiroptera > Phyllostomidae > Phyllostomus > Phyllostomus hastatus. The sequence goes on from NW_025334042.1 coordinate 42,328,590, forward strand.
ATATATCTGTTTTTATGCCAGTATCTTGCTGTTTAGATTATTATGGCCTTTTAGTATAGTTTAATATCAGGTAGCATTACATCTTCCACCTTTGTTTTTCTTTCTCAAGGTTACTGATGCTATGGGGTATTCTGTGGTTCCATATAAATTTTTGGAATTTTATTCTAGTTCTGCGAAAAACATCATTGATATCCTGACAGAAATTGCATTCAATCTATAGATTGCTGTGGTTGGTATGAACATTTTAATGAAGCTAATTCTCCTTGTCCATGAACACAATATATGCTTTCACTTGTCTGTATCTTCTTCAATTTTTTTCTTTAGTGTCTTATATTTTCTGGGTACAGGTCTTTTACATTCTTGGTTACATTTATTTCTAGATTTTTTTTTATGAAATTGTAAATGGGATTGTTTTCTCAGTTTCTCTTTCTGATAGTTCATTATAAATGCATAAAAATGCAACTGATTTTGGATACTTATTTTGTTATATTGCTACCTTACTGAATTTATCTATCAATTATTGTAGTTTTGGTAGAATTTTTAGGGGTCTCTAATGTATAGATAGTATCATGTCATCTGAAAATAATGACAGGAGAGTTTTATGTCTTCTTTTCTCATTTGGATGGCTTTTTAAAGATTTTTAAAATGATCAACTTATAATTAAGACTGTTTCATATTTAATTCACATGAAGTTATTATGTTAGCCTATCAGGTATTATATTTCAAAAAATCTGAATAATGGAATGTTAATTTGTTTAGAATTCACCTTCTGAAATTTTAAAAATAAATGATAAAAGTCTTAATAAATTTTGATATGATGTTTTAAAAACTTAAATAATGTCTCTTTCCCAACCATGGGTTATTTTAAACTCTCCCCACCAAAGAAGTTTAAAAATTATGAGATTTATAAAATTATGACAAGTTGTTAAATTTTATTTGCTTAGTTCCAAGGACCTACACAAAGGCCTTTCAGAATTTTTATAAACTTAGTTTAGTTTTCAAGTGTTTGATAAACTGCATATTTATCAAAGCCAAATCATTCAGTAATTCAGCATTGATTGATTATCAGAGATATAAAGCACTGCAGGCAGTTGGCTACATAGCTCAGGGGCTAGTGCACTGGTCTTGTAAAACACTGCAAAAATTTTTTGTATTATCCATTTTTTGTAAAATTGTTACCTGTTTAATAACCAAAAATAATATTTTGTACTCCCAAAGCACTAAGGTCATTGGAGGAAGTTGGCATGGAAAGAAATACACATTTCTAATCAGATTTTAATTATATTAATTACAAATTCCATTTCAACTTAAATATTTCTATTAGTATGCTTCTTTATAAGGAGTTGGTATGAGGTAAAATTTAGAAATTACATTAGATTAGAACTAAGGTCACTTTTCAATCAATGGTTTGAAAAAAAGTGTGTTCTCTTTATTCAATAAAAACAGTTGAACAACTTTATACAGAAACATAGATAAGTAGCATAGAACCTGGTCCAATGAGAGTAAATTTTTAGTGGGAGAGTGGACAAAGTCTTGTGGAGAAATATACTTCAATGTGAAATATGCTTGATAAAGATACAGACAGGATCTTGTGATAGATGAAGGACATTATGGAGGGTACAATACTTAACCTGAGTTGAAACCTAAGTCTTGAAGGATGAGTAGCTATTAACTGGGCAGGAAACATGGAAAGGCATCCAGACAGAGAGAGTAAAATGTGCAAAGGCACATGTGTTTGAGGGCCTGTCTCCATCCAGGGACTGAAAGATTCATGTACCTGGGGGCCTATGAGGCTATTGCAAAAGTTAACACTCTATAAATAGGCAAAAAGCAGAACAGGAAGGGATTTCTGTGCCCTGTTAAGCAACTTGAACTTTATTCTGAAGGCTTAAGGGAGTCACTAATGGTTTTATTTAATTTATTTCATTGTGATTATAAAATCGATATATGCTTATTTTAGAAAATATAAAACTAAAACAAAGCAAATGCCACTTTTAAATTTTAAACAGGAGACTGGCCTAATCGTATTTGCATTTTAGAAAGAGTACACACATTTAAAATTGTGAGGGATGGATCCGAACGAGTTAGGAGAATTATTTCTTATGAATTTTTTAGGTTAAAGTCTAAACTACTATTTAAAAAAAGCACTAAAATTCAGTGTTTGAAATGAAATAGAAGAGTTCTATAAAAAAGCAATTGTCTAGGGCAGGAGATGGCCAGACTCCACAAAATCTTTCAGGAACCAAGTGACCACTGATGCAAGTTTTCTTACTTCCCAGCAGAAGTGGGAGAGAGAGCCTCAGAAGTAGATTTCTCCCTGAAGTGTTGATCCAGAACTCCTGGATACTTCTGCTCACAGATTATTGAATTAAACTTAATTCATGGTTAGTCAGACACTAAGGAAACTCTAAGATGTATAGTCAGTCATTGATTAGTTTTAAAACCAGGAGGGACAAATGGGTACTAAGAGAAACTGTGTATAGAGATAAGGAAGAAAGATACAATAAACTGTGCAAAAAATAACAAGTGGCTGAACTAAGGGAGTGGCACTGAAAATACAAAAGATAACGTATTTTTAGTAAGAGGATAGGGAAGCTGCTGGATTGTGTGGGACCATTCAAAAATGTAGAGAGTAGCAGATGGAGTTTAATCACCATGGGAAGACAATGTAATTGTATATAGTCTAATATGACTGGAGCATCAAATAAATGTGTCAGATGCATTAGGTGTGGAAATTGGGGCCTCAGAGTGAAGCCAGGACCAGAAATACAGAAAGGAGAATCATCAGAATATGAGTGGTAACTGAAGCCAGGAATCTTCATAGCTTGTTCTACTAAGCAGTAGGATAAGCAGAAACAAGCACCAGAACCAACACCAATGATAGAAAGGTAAGAGAAGAATGAGAGAAAGGTACAAGAGCCTACACAGAAGACTGAGAAAAAATGGCCAAAAAGTAAGGTCAAGTGTGCCTACCAGCAAAAAAAAGTACATTTGAAGTGATAGGTGCTAAGAAAATTAATGTAATGGTGAAGAATCCAGATTCTAGAATCAATTGTGGTTTGCTCCACCACTTTAATACTATGTTGTCTTGCATAAATTCTTATTTTTTCATTTACTAACTGAACATATTTTTATTGAGTTCTTACTATGTGGTGAGAACTGTGCAAAGTTCTAGGGATATTGTGATTTTTAAAAAAAGATGTGGTCTATACTCCCTTTTGGAATTTACAGATTAATGATGACACAAAAGTTAAACAAATAACCATCAAAAATTATATAAATATGTAGGTGGTAGAAGATAAGAGAAAAAGGTACAAGATACTATGAGAAACTATAAACATCAACATCTGTAAAACTGGGATAATAATAGCTCTTATATTATGAACTCAATGAGAATATTCATAAAAATGCACAAAACATACTATTGATATTAACATATTTCTAAAGAGGTTCAGATAGATGAAATTATTGTATTATAAAGGATCTTTTGCTGTGACTGTGTTTTAAACACACACAAAAAACACAAACACATACACTACTCCTATATTTCCTCTTCTTGCTATGGTCTCTGGCACTATTTTCATTACCTCATCTCAGACACCTCTGGTCACCAAATATGAGTGTGTTTGTTGGGGTGGGCGGGGTCCACAAACCAAGTAATTCTCAGATTCTCTAGACACCATCTGGGTGTCATTCAAGTTAGCTTGATTCTTTTTTTTTTTTTTTAAAGATTGTATTTATTTATTTTTAGAGAGGGAAGGGAGGGAGAAAGAGAGAGAGAAACATCAATGTACGGTTGCTGGGGGCTGTGGCCTGCAACCCAGGTATGTGGCCTGACTGGGAATCAAACTTGCAACACTTTGGTTCGAAGCTCGCACTCAATCCACTGAGGTACGCCAACCAGGGCAAGTTAGCTTGATTCTAACTCAATCTGTAACAGGGTGCAGCCAAGAGGAGAGCACCAAATAGGGATTTGTAATAGGATCCAGAAGAGCTTGGAGATAATTGGCTCCACACCACAGGGCCACACCTGCCCAGAAGGCTGGCAGCTGTAGCCAATTGTGGGAGGAGCCAGAAATGGGGCTGCAGAAGAAGATTAGCGCTGGGATTTAAACCCAGCGAGGCAGCCATTTGGCGTCTCTCTTTTTGGGACCACGTGTCTGTTTGGGACCAGGCATCTGCTTAGGACCACGCGTCTGCTTAGGACCACAAGGCTTTGGTGTCTTGGTTGGGACCATGCGGCTTGGGTGAGAGTCAGGACCACGAGGCTTTTGGAAGTGTTCCCCTTTGCCACGTGGAGGGTGCAGGGAGGACTGTGTGCATTTGTGGGGAACTTTAGTTTGTGTTATTTCAAATGAATTCCTTTCCTTTTCACTGAATCTCGGGCATTAAATGATATCTTTCCTCTGGCAGCAGACATAATGAACCTGGGGGGTTCCTTTGGGTAATGGTATATTGCCTTTGAGGCCCCCCTTGATGCTCTGTAACAAATCCACTTGGATATAGAGTCAAATCCCATAGTTTATGGTCTCAATACCACAAAATTGCCCTCCCCCCACCACTTCAAAAACCAATGAGAGCCCAAGTTGTTACTTGTGCTTCTGACCCACTGGTTTTAAACTGGAGGATCCAATGAATCCTCTCCTCTGTTTCAATTAATTTGCTAAAGAGGCACAGAGTACTCAGGAAAATATTTTAATATACTAGATTACCAACTTATTATAAAAGGATATAATTCAGGAACAGCCAAATGGAATCTATGCATAGAGCAAAGAACAGAAGAAGTGGAGTTTCCATGCCCTCTATGGGCATGCCACTTTGTCAGTAGTAACCCAGACGTACTCTGAATGACTTTGTTTCTGGGTTTCTCTGGGGGTTCATTAGGTAGGCATGATTGATTACGTCATTGTTCACTGGTGATAAAGTCAGCCTCAGCCCACTCCCTCCTCTAGAGGTAAGGGTGGGCCTGGAAGTTCCCACCCTCTATTACAGGGTTGGTTCTCCTGGAAAACTCCCATCTTTCAGGCCTTTTTTTATTGTTGTTCAAATACAGTTATAAGTCAGCATTTAACTTAAACTCAGGCATGGTTTGAAAGGGGCTTGTTATGAAAAAGAAAAGACCACCTATATCACTCTATCACTCTTACTAATTACAAAATTTCAAGGTTTTTAGGAGCTCTGTGCCGCCAAAAGGGATAAAGACCAAATATATATTTCTTAACATAAATCATTATATCACCATGAAGTACAGATAATGCAAAGATTATACATGACTGTTGAATAAATGAATTCATATATGATATCCATGAATTCAGTTTCTGCTTTATTGGGAGAAAACAATGGTAACAATAGCTAATATGTATTATGTAATAAATATATGACAAGCTTCATATGTATTACCTCAATTAATCTTTGTAACTATGCTATGATGTTAGTGCTCTTATTATCTTTATTTTACAATTGAAGGAAATGAATTATGAAGAGGTTAGCTAATTTACCCAGTTTCACATAGCTTGTAGTATTAGGCAGTGATGCGTGGGTCACCGGCCAGCAGTGATCACGGAACACTGTGGATGGCTCGTCGAAACTCGAGAAAAACATACACAGAGACAACCAGGTCATTTGGGGGAATAGGAACTCCTCACGTGGGGAGCGCCTTGGCCACCCTCTCTCCTGAAGGGCGCCACTTGGCCACTCTCCCTGGTGGGAGAGCGCCCCATTCACCCTCCGGAGAGGCTTTTTATTGGTTTCGTTTGAATAAGAATTTAGGTAAAAGCTCATTACTCATTGCTAGGAAGTAAGGATCAAACAATAGATAACAAGGAAGTCTGAGGGACTATTTTGAGTCAGGGTCAAAGAGCTGTAAAACTCTGAGGAACAAACTAACTTCCTCCTTGGACCCTTCTCATTCAACTGAGAGCATTCTAAACAAAGAAGGTTTCACAGGATTTTACATATTCTTTCTTAGGCCTGATCACGCAGGGAACCCGCCCTTTTCAGCACAGAGCTGCACCACCCTGTCATTGTTTCAGGCTTAGGTGGAGCAAGGGAACTAAGGCAACCAAGAGATGAGGAGATTTTCTCCCAGACGAGGAGGACTCAGGCTACATCAAAGTCGAGGGGCAAGGGTCCATCACCCCCTTTTGCTGTACCCCCTGAAGTCCTTCTTTTGGGGGCCTCCCACGTGATCGTGCTTGTCTTAGATCATTCCCCCCTTGGGGAATCTTACCCGTCTTTGGCTAACCGACCAAGTTTGGGGTTCAGTTATAAATGAAGCAGCAGAAGCAGCGCTCCTGCCAGGGAGATAAGCTTTTGTCTCCTCGCTGGCTTACGGTTCCAAGGGCGTTCCTTTAGCCTTAGCCTAGGTGGGGGGTTCCCAACAAGTCAGTGTTTTAATCCAAAATCTTTTCTGAACCCAAATTCCTTCCCAGAGAAATTATATAACATTTTAAGTAATACTCTCAGACTATAAAGCAGTTAAGACTATTTTACAAAATATTTTCTGAGTCTAACGTCCTTCCCATAAAACTTACATAACATTTTATATAACACTAAGCCTGTAAAATGATTAAGACTATTCATTATAACTTCTCAATGATTACATTGAGAAAATGAAGAGTTGTTTGTTTAATATTATTTCATTTCCTGTTATAGGATAGCTCCCTATACATACCTGATCCTGGACCAGGAGCTAAAAATACAACAATGAATGAGACACATATAATTCTCAATTCAGTTAGATACTATAAGTAGAACAAATTTACAAATAAGCACCTAATAATCTGATTTTTAAAGTAATCACAAGACCTTTTTATAACATGGTTTCATTTTTTGTGATAGGGAAGAAAATAGAAAACTAACAATGGAAAGGAAAATAACTAATAGAAGAAAACTATAATCTAGAAAATCAATAAGTGAAACAATGGTGGCAAGAATAAACTCAACTCACCCAACAAATATATTTTTGAGGATCCATTATAAATTGGCATCTCACTGCACTCTGTTATAATTACTATTAAACAAGGTGATTAAGACAGTGTTCTGGTCTCCTTGAGCTCACAGTCTACCATAGAGTTTGAAATAACAATCATGTAATTTAAATAGCAAGCAGAAAATTTAAATTTATGGAAGCAAAATTTCAAAAACTAGAGCCAAGCTGTTGGTTCATTATATGACTTGAGAAATTTTCTCTAACCAGACCAAAAGAGTGTACCTTTAAATTTTGAACCCCCTTCCAGACACAAAAACTATTCCTTTCATAGTTTTCAAAGTCATGAATAACATAAGTAAGCATGTTACTATTGCCTGTAACAGTTTTTTAAAAATTACATACTTTACAGATTGTTTTTTACTATACTTCATGTTCCTGGTCAGGATAAAACCACTCCCTTCTTCCCCCTTCACAGTATCCTAGTGTTCGATGAGGAAATGTATCATAAAAGCAGTAGTGCAGTGAGTGATGTCAGATAAAGGAAAAAATAATAATAATGAAAAGAAAAGAAAGTTGTAACAAGATTGTTAAAAGGGGTCTTTGTTTTAACAATTTTGTAAGAATATATAAAATAAAAATCATTTTGTGATGCAATCTTTATTTTCAAAAGCAAAGAAAATATGAAATATCTTATTGCATTCAACTCAATCCAACTCTACTTCATTCTTATTTTGTAAGGATATTCACTTAATTCTCAGTACCATGTCACATATTCCAGGGATGCAAAATTGATGTATGATGTGTCATCTGACCTTGTAGAGTATACATTTTCACTGGAAAGAAAAGTAAAATTAATATAGACCAAATAAAGATTTGATTTGTGCAAGTTTAGATATGATTGAGTATCAAAGTATGAAGTATAGACAATAATTACTCTGTCAAGGCCAGTGGAGGATGCAGCCAAAATAAGCTAGTCTGGTTAGGAAGACTTCAGGAGAACTCAGAGAATAGGTAGATTTCTTTTGTTAGGAGTAAGAGGGCAGACATGCCAAGAAAATACTGAGAGGCAAAAATGAAATTAGCATGAAATTACTCTTGATGTGACTGAAGGGTTTATGTTACAAAGTCTGGGGAAATAGTATTTGATAGGCAAGCTATGTGTCAGTTATGAACACACTCCAATAACACAATGAAGACTTCAGACTTTGTATAAACCAGGACCTGTTGTAAGACAAATATTTAGAAATTGTTTGAAGTTTATGTTGATTTGGAGCAACAGTGCTCTGCACTAACTAGAATTAAAATGCTAATGGTGCAATAAAGTGACTCCTATATTTAACTCTAAAAAGACTAACTAAAAGTGACAATTTGCTAGTTTTCTCCCCTATAAATATCCTGTAAAGCTTAGGTTGGAAGAGTTTGTAGTGTTTGGCTTTTTAAAACTATCATAAAATTGGACCGGGTGGAGCTCTCCATAAATGTTTCATGTTTCTATTAACTCTTTACAGAATTTTGTCTCAGTTAATAGCTAACATTCAAACAGTCATTATGGATAGAATAAATCCTAAATTTTAAGTGAGTCAAAATTCCAGAAGATGATTTTTTTTTCCACAAAAAGGAGAAATATGAAGAAACTTCCAATGTTATATGAAATCACAGTACTTCTATGATTTGTAACAGAAAACTTAGAAATCCCATGTCTCACTTTCTAAATGTTTTGATTACCTTCCTTCATTGCATGGCAAAAGGTCACAGACAGGTTTAAACACTTTCAAGTTTGGTTTATTATACATTTAAGGCATTTTTGTTGGTAATAAGATGCCTACACACACACCCTACCTGCCAAAGCAGGCTTCCTATAATTTCTAACTCTTGGTCCTAGGTTAGGGGATGGGGTGGTATAGGGATTTTTTTTTAAGATGAATAGGATCAGGTTGAGGTTAATCCCTCTTTACCATAACAGTCTTTCACACCATAATTTTTGTCTTCTGTAGATTAAATATCTCCAAGTGTTTGTTTTGTTCCTGTTATTGTTCTTGTTTTTTTTTATTTACTACTCCTCATATGAAACACAGATAAAACCTTTGTGACCTTTATTATCTGAATAGTAAAAATATAATTATTTCGGGATCGCTTGCATTCTGAAAAAAATTCCAAAGTTAGAACCCAAAATTGATGGTCACCTACAACTTTATCTCAAAACATTGCAACCAATGGTTGTTTCTCCAATTTCCCTCATGCAACTCAAGCTGCCACCAAACAGTTCACAATTCTCCTGACACCTCCATTTCACAGTTTTTGTCCTTTTGGAAAACAGCCGAACCTCACTTGCCTTTTACTACATTCTGATCTATCTCTCTTTGAAGCACAACTCAAATTATCTTTACAATATTTTCCTCATATTTTGCTGGGAAAAAAATTATCTAATTTTATCATCATCTTTCCTTGCAGGGGTGTCCAACCCACTGCCCGCAGGCCTCATGCAGCCCAGGATGGCTATGAATGTGGCTCATCACAAAATCCTAAATTTACTTAACATGTGATGAGGTTGTTTTGTTTTCATTAGTGTTTGTGTATTTAATGTGAGGCCCAAGGCAACTCTTCTCCTTCCAGTGTGGCCCAGAGATGCCAAAAGGTTAGACACCCCTGCAAAACATTACTCATGTTTTACCTTATCCCATAACTATGATACATATATCTTATTTCCTTGAGGGAGAAAAATGGAAATTCAGTCATAAATAAATAAATGAATGAATATATAAGATTTATTTCAAATTCACTTATCATCTTACTCATACTCTTTCAGAAACAATCAAGCTTGTTGATTTTCCACTTTAAGTTGTTATGCCAAGAATCTAAGACAAAGAAATCTGAAAACCAAGAGTATTTAATGTTCCAGAATGTTCTGTATTTTATAAGTCTTCTAATCTAGCCAAATATGTGCATATAAACATATATATATGTGCACACATATACATACAAACACTTTCACATATGGAGAAAAAAGAGAGACTCTACACTAATAATTCATATTAGTTTTTCAATCACCTAAGACTGCTTGTTCTTTTTTAAAATGTTTTGCTGTTAACCCTTATTTTTTATATTCCATACATGGCCTAGCACAATGCCCTGAATATAATAAGAACTAAATCAACATTTGCCAAATTAAATTGTGCTGCTGAATATATTGACATAACTATAGGAGTTGCTATTCATTTCTAGCAATTTCATCCCCAATTTGATCCCTTATTTCTGTTTTATAAGATCTTTTTGGGAATCCTACAACTTTCAACCAATGTTTGGCTCTTCCTCTCAACTTCAAGATACATAAAAATTTGATTAACATGCCATCATATATCCTCAAACAAGTCATTAGTAAAAATGCTGATATACCTGGTGATTTCTTATTAGAGATATCCCTCTGGAGTGATAATATATTCATAATCAAAGCTGTTGAAATGCAATCATTCCACCATCAAAATATTTGATTATCTTATTCATATATTCACTTCTTGTTCACAATTTGGTTGCTGCTGGGAAGTTCACCTTAGTCAGTGCTTATATTTCTCAAATCCTTTCCATCTGGGTGGAGGGGAAAGAGGGCAAGTGACTAGCTCTTACTGATCGAAAGAGTTTGGGTGTGGTACACATGACTTACCTGCTAAGAGACTTAAGAAGCAGATAACATTCCCTACTCTCCTTCCTTTCAGCTAGCTTGATGCAAGCTAGTACAGTGAACTTAGAAGTCATTTGTCAAAGCAAGATGAGCCATAAATTAGAAGGAACCTGTTACTCTGAAATTTAAGAAGAAAGTTGAATACCATGTGGCCATTAAAAAAAAGGAAATCTTACCTTTTGCAACAGCATAAATGAACCTGAAGATTATTGTGCTGAGTGAAATAAGTCAGTCAGAGAAAGACAAATACCAAATGATCTCACTTATATGTGATATCTAATGAACAAAATAAACTGATGAACAAAATAAAAACTGAGCCGCGGATACATGGAACATACTGAGCATTGCCAGAAGGGAGAGAAGCTGGGGGACTAGATGACAGAAAGTGAAGGGATCAGCCAAGAAACATACATACATAACATATAGACACAATCAACAGTGCGGTGATAGCCAGAGGGAAGGGAGGATAGGAGGCAGGTGGAGGTGGGGCAAAGCAGAGGGAAAATAGAGACAGAAAAAGGCTTTGCTTGAGGCAATGGGCACATAATGCAGTATGTAGATGATGTTTTACTGAGTTGTACAATTGAAATGTGTATGGTTTTGCAAATAAATGCCACCTCAATAAATTCAATAAATTAATTAGTAAATAAATAAATAAATAAAAGCTGAGAACTCATAAAGAATAACATCTCATCTCTACACAAACAAGAAACAAGCTTCTATCATGTTTAAACCAATAGTGGTTTTTTTTTTTTTGGTTTGTTACAGCAAAACCAGAATTTTTCTACTAATATGGCTGCCTATGCAATTACTTTTCTCTATACTACCTTCTTACTGGCAGAGACCACCTACCTTTACAAAGGCTGAAAATTCTAGATCCTTGCATTCCCAGTGCTGCTTTGGAGCTAAAGCATGAGCATTGGAACACATCTAGCTCCAAATACCTAAAGGCAAGTTTATTTGGAGCTTCTGATAAATTTTCTGATGAAAACAAGTCCCCTGAAGAGAAGTTTGGGAACTTTTTGCTGCCACAGTCATCTTAATTCTCATGAAGGAAAGTCCAAAGCCAAAGGCCATGAAATGGCAAAGTAGAAAGTTCAAAGGAGTTTTGTTCCTTGGATTATTTCTAAGCCAAGAAAACATCACTGTGTTTAAAGCCCTGTACTTTCCACTCAGTCTAGTGATACTATCTTAAAATCATAGGTTAGTGTAACATGACTTTTTATTTAACATGTTATATTTAATTATGATTACCATTTCATTTTTCTAACTTTTTGTCAATATTTTAATATAATTAATTCTAAAATTTTGTTCAAAATAATGGTCAAGGTCACATGTGTACAGTCCATTAAACCTGTCCTCTGTAAAAACTGGGATTTATTAAATGGTATTCAATGACTATCTGTCTACAGACTTGAAATCAATTCATTCAACTTTAGTTTTCTTTCTTCTAATAGCCTTCTGTTATGACCAGAAAAACTAGAAGTACATATAAGTTTGCTATATGACCAGAAAGAATCCAGTCTTATTTCTACAGGATGTTTGTACATGGAGCCTATAGGACTTTATAAATATTACCTACTAGTGGATTGGTTTAGAGCCAGTGTCAAGTCCACTTTCTGCAACTGTTACAGAGCAAACAAGGGGGACCTGGGATGATATACTATTATTGAAAGAAACCCCCAGGTCCATTATGTCCGCCACCAGAGGAAAGACGTCTCTCAATGCCAGAGATTTGTGAAAAGGGAAGGAAATGTTTATTTAATGCTATACAAACTTAAAGTAGTGACCTAATGTCTTTACCAAAATCCCAAAGTCTCTTAAAACACCCACAAACAGACACAGTCCTTCCTTCCCCCTTTGCCCAGTCCAGAGTACCGTATCTCCTAAAGCTGCAGGGGTCCCCACTCTGGCAAAGGCACGTGGTCCTCTCTCCCCGGGCCACGGGAGTCCCCACTCTGCCAGAGCCGCGTGGTTCTCCCTCTCAGGGCTGCGGGACTCTCCACTCTGTCAAGGCCGCGTGGTTCTCTCTCCAATGGCTGTGATCCTCTCTCAATGGCTGCCATGTCTCGGTTTAAATCCCCACGCCAATCTTCTTCTGCAGCCCCATTTCCGACTCCTCCTACACTCGGACTCACATGCCAGAACTCATAACCTTCCAGCTTTACTGGACTGCCATCATGAGTCTGGACAGGTGTGGCCCCATGTCCTGGAGCCAATCTTCTCCAAGCTCCCATGCAGGTGCTGTAGCTCGGGGGACCTGCTCCCAGTCACATCTTGATTGGGAAGTTACTTCCATTCCCCTGGCTCAGAGCATGGCCACAGCTATTTAACATATCTAAGCGACCAGCAAAGGCTATAGATATGTTAAATGACCACACCAGAGGTTAGCTACAAGGCTATTGCTATGCGAAACAGCTCTCAATGGCCCTGCTCCATGTGTCCCTTCCCCCAACCCACACCTGTGGGGGGAGCGGTGAGGACATCCTAAAAATCTCCTGGACACCTTGAGTTCTGGACCCCATTTCAAATGCCCATTTGGGGTCTCCCCTCTTGGCTGCACCCTGTAACACAACCACAGGATTTCCCTTTTAATTCACTCCAACTTTCTTCATCTACCCTTCTTTTCTTTGCATTCCCACCTCTCGATCTTGCTTCATTTTTTATGCCACTACTCTTTTTGCTAGAAAATCCTTTCTGCCTGGGATTTTACCTTTTCATAGTAGTCTATATAAGAGAGGAACAAAACTATCCTGTTTTTGATACTGTTGGTCTCATAGCACAAACTTCCACACAGGGCTGAAGATATGCAAGGAAAAAACAGAAGATAGAACCCATGAATCCAGGTCTTTATAAGTCATTTTTACAAAATACTATTATTGTAATCTTTTTTCTACTTTTGCTTCTGTAAAGCTTCTGAAATATAAGATCCATATAGAAGTTGAGGGGAAAAAAAGAATCTGAAACAATGGTTCTGACTAATTACATTTATTTCTCCCATGTACACACAACTCAAAATTCTACACTGATTATTGTATAAGTGAATATCACATTTGAAACAAAGTCCTTATATAGAATGTGGTATTGTATTACCAACCAACAGCCATTGACTATACTTATATTCAATAATTTGTAGTGGGGAGAGTAGCAATGATGTTTTCATTGATAAAAATGCAATGTTTTAGGAAAAGTATTAATACTCTATATGCCAGCATGTTATCAAAATCTATCATGAATACTGTAGCTTAAAAAGCTATCAAAAACTAATCAGTTTAGTAAAACTATCAAATAATTTTTGCATTTAAATTCAGTTGCAGAATTTTTAAAAGTTTCTCCAAAATGTAACATATTTCTCTTATTTACTAGATATTCTGGATGATATAAAAATTGATAAGGCATATTTCTTACCTTCAGGAAACTTAACATCTAGTGGACTAACTTGGAGGCACATAAATAAATATAATCCTGGGAGGAAGAGATAATTCACTAGACTGAGAAGGAGTAATGTTTTGGGAACACAACAACAGTAAAATAAATTTCATCACAGCTGGCAAAAGGGTAAAAAAGAACTAATACCAGCAGTGGGAATAGGGAGATTTGCAGTTACTTAGATGGAAATAATGATCATTTTAGGAAGAACGACTGATCTTGTAACTTCATGTTGACTACAGTGATACATGAATATAGACATAAAATTCTAAGAGTAAATTGTTATAACTTCATCCCTACTAATGAAATCACATTGTTCCAGAAACTAAACCACTGTGAGACTAGGAAGATGACTTCCTGTTGGTCACTCTGAAAATTTATTTCCTCTTTATTATGTATATTTTTGTGAAATTAATTACTGCAGTTCTCTCTACCTTCATTTCTCATTTGTATATTTAATTTCAAATTCTAAGAAATGAAGCAAGATTCCTTTGATACTCAGAAATGTAATGGTGTGAAAGATATATGATCATCAACACACTGTGAGTCTCACCAAAGTATAATTTTATCTCATCAAAGACTATAAAGTAGATACAAAAACATTCTTAACTTTAACCAGCCATGATTGCTAAGTTCGGTCATTTGCCAGGAAATGAGCTCTTAATAAGTACATGGTTTAAAAGAATAATAACATCAAGAAAGCTTTCAACTCTATGCCCATGCGAATGAATACCAAGGGACTAAGAGCCAATTTTTTCTGTCTACTCAAAATTTAATGTTAAAATTTAATTTCTTATTCCTTGTTTTTTAATTTATTAATTTTAGTTAAATCATAAAAAGGATATATAAAGCAAGGTGGTGAGAAAGTCTACAACATTGCCGTATTGCCAATACCATGACTCCTCTCCAGTAAAGAGGTGATCAGAACCTAAAATTCTGTATACTGAATACTTCAGTATTCAGCTACAGGTGGGACACTAACTGAATGGCTAGTAGTTACTGGTCATTTCAACAGGGGTGTCCAACCACTGCCCATGGGCTGTATGTGGCCCAGGGTGGCTATGAATGCAGCCCAACACAAAATCATAAATTTACTTAAAACATTGTGAAATGTTTTGTCTGTAATTACATGTCACAGTGTATTTAATGCATAGTCCAAGACAACTCTTCTTCTTCCAGTGTGGCCCAGAGACATCAAAAGTTTGGATACCACAGAGTGTCATCAGATCTCTAAGGATCTTTTTGTCAAATCTGATTGGGAAGTTCTAGTTGAAAGATTTTAAATGGACATTTTGGAGATTCATGTGCATTGTCATTTATGTAGTCTGTAATATTTTTTTTTTAGTTTTACCTTTTTAGAGTACCATAAATTCTATTTAGCCTAGTAAATGAGTTGTAACCTTACATTTTTCCTAACTGAAATCTGTTCAAATTCTCTTTCTGCCATTTAATAGCTGACCTTTTATAAATATTTTAATTTATACACATTTTAATCGATCTGAGCCTCAGATTACCCAATGGTAAAACTGAGACTCCAAATGTTCATTTTGCTAGATAATTCATTGGATTTAGTGAGGTGATATAAGTAACACGTGGACATTCAAGCAAAAGTAGTGACTGGTCTTATGACATTTCCCAATTCTCTTTATACTTTAGATCAGCGATTTTCAACTGGTGAGCTGCAAGAATCTTTACAAAATACCTCACTGTTTAGTCAGGGGCACTGACCTCTTTTCCCTTATGGCAACAACCAACACAACAATAGCTGTCTGGTGTGAATGAATCAAAATTATACCAATTATTTTGTCAGATCAGCAAAAAAATAGATTGCTTTGGTGTGCTTCAGAATTTTAGTAATTAGTTTATGTGTGTTATAAGATGAAAAAGATTGAAAATCGTTGCTTTATATCATATTCCCTAAGGTATTTCTACTTTACAACATATTTATAACTGACTTTTTGGCTAATTGTTTTAAATCTATGCAGACATGAAATTCTGATTTTCTAAAAACTAAGTTAAGATTTAGATAACCTTAAAATAAAATTTAAAAATCATTTCTTATTTTACTAATTTACAGGAAAGAATAGAATACTTTCCTAATTTTTTCACTACAAATGTGAAGTGGGTATTAGGCTTAATAGCCTAAGCAGATGATGTTGTAAAGAAACAACTAGAGAATTAATGTAAATAGAAAAACTGAGACATGGCATGTCTTAAAAATAGTTTTATTAGTGTCTTCATGCAGAAATTAGCATAAATATAATATTATCTGTTACATTGTTCCTAGTGTACCCAATAAAACTATACACAGATTTCTATTCATTGTCCTGATAGAGGAGAGTACCATGGCTTCTTGAAGATTTGGTTGTCTAGGAAAATATCCCATAATTCACATTTTCCACAAATTTAAAAGTATCTCTCCAATTGATACATGTTAATTGTAGTCTTAGCAGAAGAAATTTTTCTGACAAGACATAGTTGATTCACTTTTTTTTTAATGGTCCCTCTTTTAAGAGGATGGTATTAAATAGAAAAAAACTAATAAAAATAATTAATACAATTAAAATTTACCAAATATAAAAATTATTAGTTAATTTTTAGACTGTGTTTTTGTATATTCTTATAATGAAATGTTATATATATATAAATATCTTCATAGATAGAGACATTTGCAGAGCAGAAGGATCTTATTGTTTAGGTCAGTGACCTAATAAGTGTTGCACGTGGGTCACCGGCCAGCAGTGACCACAGAACGCTATGGATGGCTCGACGATAAACACATGAGAAAAAACACACATGCACAGAGACAGACTAGTTTCTGTGGGGAAGTAGGGACGAAATGGCCACCCCCCCTAGTGGGGAGCGCGCCGATTTACAGTCCATACCTGCTTTTATTGGGCTCATGCTGCATAATAATTCAGGTAAAGTACAGTACTCATTAGGGGAAGTAAGGAATCATAGAAAACAAAGAACTCTGCCGGTCTATTGAGTTGGGGGTCAACGAGCTGTAAGACTGAGGAACAAACTAACTTCCTCCTAAGACCCTTCTCATTCAACTGAGAGCATTCTAAACAAAGAAGGTTTCACAGTAATTTACATGTTCTTTCTTAGGCCTGATCACCCCTGGGAAATCCGCACTTCTCAGTACCGAGCTGTACCACCCTGTCATTGTTTCAGGCTTAGGTGGAGCAAGGGAACTAAGGTAACCAAGAGATAAGGAGATTTTCTTCCAGACGCTGAGAACTCAGGCTATGTCAAAGCCGAGGAGCGAGGTTCCATCACCCCCTTTTGCTGCAGCCCCCCCCAAGTCCTTCTTTTGGGGGGCCTCCCAAAGTGATCGTGCCTGTCTTAGGTCATTCCCCCGTGGGGAATCTTACCCTGTCTTTGGCTAACCAACCAAGCTTTTTGGGGTTCAGTCATGAATAAAGCAGCAGAAGCAGCATTCCTGCCAGGAAGATAAGCTTTTGTCTCCTTGCTGGCTTACGGTTCCAAGGGCGTTCCCTTAGCCTTAGCTAGGCGGGGGTTTCAGCCTCTGATACCAGTCAGGGCGGTTCCCAACAATAAGAATAAAGAATTAACCAAAATGGTATTAAAAATGCTGCTATGAAACAGATGACAAACCCAGTCTTCCTAAGATTATATTTCCACCTTGCCTTAACAATTGGTCCCTATGCAAAGCAGTAGACATTTAACAGAGGCTGTGCCATAAGGTGTGGAAGTCATCCTTTTGTCCCAGGGATATAGCCAAAGACAGGAAAGCTATGAATTCTGCAAGCAGGTCACCACAGAAAAGAAAATTTTATCTTAAAAAAAGAAAAATAATAACCTTTTCCAAAAGTTCCTTTAAACTACGTTTGGATGACTTATATCACTTGATAAATTACATGTATGTAGCCATGGCTAATATCAATTTAAACTAAAATAACTAGTTTCATGCAAAAATGAATGTTTTATTTATTAACAGACCTGAGAATAGAAACATCCCTTTTAAGGAACTTTCATTTAAGCTTTAAGCTTTAGTTTTCTTACTTTCTTTACATGAAGGTATAAAATAAACTTTTAAGTTGAATTACATTTAATAGATTACAAAATGGTGAGCTATATAGAACATGTATTTTAAAAGATAATCATTTTCTGTGGCACTTATGAAAAATACAGTGTCCAGCAGAAGTAACACCTGCTTGAATGTGGTTGATAGGGTAATGATATGGATGTAACAATCTATACTTTTAATTTGAACATTTACCTAAATTGTCATATGGTGTGCTTGAGTGCAATAGTGTTATGTTACAGAATTACATGCTTATGATGTTGTGATAAAAGATTTTGTAATAAAAAAGGGGCATTATTCATGCCAGGCCTTGTAGTCTATGATTTGGAAATTCACATTTTTAGGAACATTAAAAATTGGAGATTATTGAACAGAATGCAATAAAATAAAAATGAAATAATGTGAGAAGATTATTTCATCTAGGAAATCTGACCAAATGATTAAGAGCTAGAGCAATAAATCACCTGTTGCATATAACATAGCAATGACAATAATAAGTCCTCTCTCCACCACTGGTAGAACCAGCAAAGACTTAGATTAAAGCCAAGAAAAGACCATGAAAAGAGGAAAGTTGAAAATATTTCCTGATTATCTTCAATTAAGAATGAACAGAGAGCAAATAAATGACCCAGTGATTCCACTGCTGTGAATATTCCCTAAGAACCCTGAAACACCAGTTCAAAAGAACTTATGCACCCCAATGTTCATAGCAGCATTATTTACAATAGTTGTATTGGAAACAGCCCAAGTGCCCATAGTAGATGAGTGTATCAAAAACCTGTGGTACTTTTACACAAGAATACTACACGGCATCAAGAAAGAAGGAAGTCCTACCTTTTGAAATAACCTGCATGGAACTGGAGAGTATTAGCCCAAGTGAAATTAGCCAGTTGATGAAAGACAAATACCATATGACTTCGATTATAACTGGAATCTAATGAACAAAATAAACTAATAAGAAAAATAGAATCAGAGGCACGAAGACATGGAACAGACTGATAGCTGTAGTAGGGGAGAAGGGAGAGGGAGAATAGTAGAAGGAGGGGGAAAGAACTAGTCAAAGAACCTGTATGAATGACTCATGGACATGGACAATGGAAAGGGGATTGACTGTGATCAAGAGGGGTGGGTTGGGTGGAGGGGAGTAAAAGAGGAAAAAGGAAATTGGGACAACTGTAATAGAATAAACTATATAAATAAATAAACAAACAAACAAATAAACATAGTCCTCCCACCTAAGGCCTGTTCCTCTGCTACAAGAATTTCACCAAAGTTATAAGTTTTAGTGCTACCTAAGAAGGGTTAAAGTTATTATCTACCTACAAATTATAAGACAGTGATCAAACGCTTCCTGCCCCCATTTAATAAATAGTAATACTGGGAAACAGGTTCTTCTGTGCTCCAAGCCTCCCACCTAGACAAGTGCTCTTCTGGAAAACCTGGTGTGGGCTCTGCCTGGGAAGCCTGGCTGGGCTCCCTCTGTAGGTTTCCAAGAGAATACAGGTTTCCAAGAACCCTGGCGCCTCCTTGCTGAAGTCGTTCCACCTGCCACTTTCTTGACTATTCCTTTTCTACTCAAGAATTCACAGTTGAAGACAAAAGAAAAAAATGTTTTCTGTAGCTAATGCTTTTCTAATGATGTTTCTCTTTATAATTATCTAAACATGGAATTGGCTGACGGAAAAGAAATGGCATGGAATCTTCTGGAATCAAGATTTATGGAAGAAGAGTTTTCTGTGTTTCCAGGGCCCTAGAGAAAACACTATGTCTATAATAAGAGTTATTATAATTTACTCCTATTGTCAGGTCACGTGAGGGTTGTTCAATAAAATATTAATTGGTCAACTTGGCTTTTACATGCAGGGAAAAGCATCAGCTTTGGAGTCAGAATACAGGACTCATACAAACAAGTCAGGATCAAAGAATACAATACAAGGAAACTACTTTACACAATGACTAACATTACACTTATCAACACACTGGTAACCATAAGCACTAGAAAACTTTCAAATATTGGTGTTGCCCCCTACTGGATTGTGATATTAAGCAAATTGTTAAACTTTCTGAGGCTCAGTTTTTAATCTGTTAACTGGGGATAATATCTACCCGAAAGGTTGTTGAGAAATAAATTTGGCCTGGTTTTTGGTAAGTTCTTAATAAAAATGTAACTGTTATTAATTTATTATTAGAGTAGAGCAAAAGAAACGAAAAGTTCCCCCTGGGATGAAGGAATCTGGTACAGACAATGGTAGGACATTGTAAAAGTCAGTTTATTATTAAAAGTTTCAAAAAAGGCAAAGGAAGAGAAAGGTATAAAATGAAGAGAAAAAAACATTAGCATACAGTATATAAAATACATTCCTTAATCAGCCATCCATATTTATTAGACTTTTAAAAAGCATCCAGTGCCTTAAAAGGTTTTTTGAGAGCTATGCTATTTTTAATAAAGTCTCATGTGAAGCACCAAATGAGCTCTTAAAAAGCCTGGAAGTGCAATTCCATCCGATTTCTATCAATACGATTTGCCCAGGTGTAATGTGCTTCATGCAGCGCACATCCAGGAAACTAGAACAACTGCATTCTTCACCACTGAAAGCTTTGAGGTACCCATCCTGGGGAGCCATTCCCAGGGTCTGTTTGAAAAGATCAGAAAGCAAATATAGTAATCACTAGCATCTTTTGATTTTAAAGTGTACCTTGTTGTGCATTTACCTGGTTGACATGAATGAAGAAGACTCAAACAAAACATTGAGCATGATTTCACACAAAGTACTATTTTCTTCCCAGATGTAACACAAATAGCTAAGCTACTACTAGATATTTTTTATGGTTTTTGGAAAAGAAATAGGTGGATTCTTATAAGAGGGCCTGTTTTTTAAATATGGCATGATCTGGATGTTTTTTAATAAACATTTGGTTTTTATTACTCACAGAAAATTTGCCCACATATTAAAAGTGCCTATTTTGTGTTTAACTGCATGTTTCAAGTGCATGCTTGATATGAGTGTTTTATAATTAGGAATATATACATATACTCAAACCTAAAGTTAGCCTAAATGAATTTTCAAAAAGTTGTAAAATACTGTTCTCAGAGTCTGTTCTCTTCAATGGATTAATCTGAAAAACAACTGGGACTCAATTTAGAATTTCCTGGCAGCGAGTGAGAGCAATGTCAAGCTCACAGTTTTCCTTTACTGGAGGAGCTCTTAGGAGTCCAGTGGAAAGAACTGTGTGTGCCTGGTGGCCAGAGAACAGTGGGAGGTAATATTTAGTTTATTAAGGCTACTTGGATTTTTTCTCATAGTGCTGATGCCTAATATAAAAAACCAAGATCTTGATCTAATTTTCCCCTCACCCTCCCTCTAATAGAAAGAGCTATGAAAAACAGATAAAGTTAACAAGACGCTGCATAAAATCAAAGTGCATTTCAGTAATCCCAAGATATTCAATACATTCCATTTGCTTGTGCATTGGAATGGTTCAGTAAATTATGTTCCACTTGTAAATATTGAATTTTAATATCTAACTGCCAACAGTGCAGAACAGTCTATATACATTAGACAGCATTCTTGTCCTCTGGAAGCTTAAGTTTTGTAAAAACAAAACTAATAATTTGTCTTCTTCATGTTTTTCTTATGTTGTATTTTATTAACATGGCAAGAGCCATGCATTTATTAGCTGTGTATTGGATCTGAGTTCCTCTATCCTTTTTATTGATTTGGACAAGGTTATCTGAGAAATTAGAATTAAAAAAGCACATTAGGGTAAAAGGTGAATCTAGGGATTAAGAAAATTATTTATAAATAAGAGATAAATTCTGGCCCTGACAGGTATGACTCAGTTGGTTAGGTGCCATCCTGCAAAGCAGAAGTTCACTGGTTTGATTTCCAGTCAGGGCACATCCCTGAGCTGTGAGTTCGGTTCCCAACCAGGGTGTGTATGAGTGGCAACTGATCAATGTTTCTCTCCCCCTCTTTCTCCCTCCCTTACCCTTTCTCTAAAAATAAATAAGTAAAATCTTGTTTTAAAAACAGACATAAATTCTGGTATTCTAATGGCTAATAAACTATTGATAATAATTTAGACATTACAAATGTGTCTACTATAATTTTTCATTGAAAATGAAATTATATTAGAGTTCTTGCTGTGCATTCTATCAGTAAACTCAAGAAACAGCCACCAAAATGTCAGTGAAACATATAATTCTTACTGAAATACTAACTGAATTATGAAAGATTAATTTTGTATTTAGTGATTTATTAGGATATTTTAGTAGAAAGAAATGAAGGAGAATAAATGATCTGAAGACATTTCTGAAACTTACACTACCCATCTAGTCTTCAATTTGATATTACCAAAGTATAAATTACTTGCTCTGGAGCGGGTAATCTTTTAGAAAACTATGTGGTCTATGACCTAAAGGGCAACAAATTTTTCTCAATTCTCAGGTTACTGGTAATCCAGCAATGTTTTGTTTTGTTTTGATTTTATGCCTTTGTTCATTCTGAAAATAACATTATTTAAAGAAATATTACTTTTATCATATCTCTTTGGAACTGCTTTTGGCCCCGTCTATTCTTTATGCCAATGCTTCAGTTGGCATAAAGAATACTCGGCTTCGGCTCCATTTCTCACCTAGTATCCCCCCATATTTTGGAGAGGTTTTGTTTCTCTGGCTTACATAATTCCAGGCTTCGATAACAAAGTAAGGGGTTATACTCGGTGCACAAAATAGGTGAGGCAATAGTCAAACTCATCTGCTAATTTCCTTGTTATTGTTTTGCCTAAAACAATTTGATAATGCAAGAATATTTCCAAAAGATGATTATTGCTGTCCTTCCCACACCACTTCTGGAAGGTCTGCTGCCAAGGCTCTGCTTGGAGGCAGGTGTTTCGTTTTATACTGGGATTGGTCAAGATAATATATCAAGAATGGCAAAAGGTTGAGTTGAGGTCCTGGGGAGTCCATTTCCATTTGCAAGTCTAAACTACAAGAAATTAAAAGCAAAAACTAAGTAGAGAAATTCATCTTCAGAGGAAAATGCAGTAAAAATGTGAAGGCATTGAAAGAGAAGGAAAGGCAATCAGAGACAAAGGGACAAAGTGTGAGCGGGGCAACCCTGGGAGAAGTGTGGGAAGAGAAGTTGCTTCTTTACTGATGACTTTTGTATTCACATCCCAATATGTGTGTCCTTTCATCTTTTTGACTTGAAGTAACTAGAGCCTTTATTCCCTACAATTAAGAAAAACCTTAACAAAAACAATTGTAACAATGAAAAACTGAATCTTAGATTGTTAAGTTAAATTGGGAAATCATAGAGTCATAGAACTATAGACATCATCTTATACAACCTTAAGATGTAGCAAGCAGAGGTTCAAAAATATTGTAACTGTGCCCTGGCTGGTGTGGCTCAGTGGATTGAGCGCCAGCCTGCAAACCAAAGGGTTGCAGGTTTGATTCCCAGTCAGGGCACATGTCTGGATTTCAGACCAGATCCCCGGTAGGGAGAGCATGAGAGGCAATCACACATTAATGTTTCTCTCCCTCCCATTCTCCCTCCCTTTCTGTCTGTCTGAAAATAAATAAATAAACTCTTTAAAAATATATTATAACTGTGCTTAAAATGACATGGTAAAGATTATATCAAAAATGTATATAGGTCATCTAATTTTTATGCAATATCTGAATGAATTTTACTGCTATACTTCAGAGTAAGAATTAGTGTGCCTGTTTTATAGATGAGGAAAGAGTTATTTGCCCAAAGTCACATAGCTCATATGCAGAACAAATGAAAACTTTCCGTAAATAAATTAATGAGAGGCATGTTGACTATAGAATTCTCTGTCCCTATAACATAACATCCCTCAAAAATCTAACCATGAATATTTTAAATAATGTTAGAAAGTAATGACACATTTTTAGAAAAATATTTGTTTAAATTTATGCAAAAATTCAACTATTTTACCCATTAAAATTGCTGATTATTTTAGAAAAGTCTCTATGTGCTTAGAATGAATTTGACCAAATAGTAACTTCAAACTATGAACTCCTTGATGAGAAGAATAAGTCTAATTTATATTTCCTATCATCAGAATCTGGCCCAGTGCATGGCATCACAAATAGTCATAAAGAAAGCAGTAAAGAAGATACATATAGTCACACAAACACACAATGATTCTGCTTTTCACCCAGTTTCCCATCTCCATTATTTTCTGAAGTTCATTATATTTTACATAATCAATATGATAATCTATATAAAGCAAATTTTCCTTTACATAAATCAAATATCTTGCCCTGGCTGGTGTGGCTCAGTGGATTGAGTGCTGACCTGTGAACCAATGGGTTGCCAGTTTGATTCCTAGTCAGGGCACATGCCTGGGTTATAGACCAGACCAGGTTCCCAGTAGGAGCCATGCAAGAGTCAACCACACATTGATGTTTCTCTCCTTCTCTTTCTCCCTCCTTTCCTCTATGTCTAAAATAAATAAATAAAATCTTTAAAAAAATCAAATAAAATACAATAAAAATGTCATCACCACTTGTTTCTTCTTTATTTTAATTATCTTCTGTCTGTTTTGGCAAAGAACAGTTAGAATGAACTATATTGCCATCAGGCTTTTCATTACAGGTCTTCTTCCACAATCCTTAGGTTACTTCCTTGAGAATTCATTGGATGTTAAGAGTGTGTATCTCTACCACATCCTCATATCTGCTTCCTTTATTTCCCTCCTCAGTATCTAAAATTATCTTGTGTTTTTATTTGTTTACCTGCGTATTGTATCATGTGTCTCCCTGACTAAAATAAAAAAAAAGGAATGCAGTTTGTGGATCATATTAAACCCTGTACTTTAAGGACTCTTACACATAGTAAATACGCAATAGACATATCAGGAAAGAAGGAAGAAAGGGAGGGAGGATGGAGAAAAGAAAGATTTTTTTAAAGAAAAAGAGCAATATATCTGCCCTAGGAACCTTATTTTTTCTTCCTAGACTATTAAAATTAATGTCACAGCAGTGTCATTCATAATAGCAAAGTGCTAGTAATAGCCTAAGTGCCCATCAGTAAATGAGTGCATCAAAAAACTGTGGTACATTTACACAATGGAATACTACGCAGCAGAAAGAAAGGAGCCCCAACTTTTTGCAACAGCATGGATGGAACTGGAGAGCATTATGTTAAGTAAAATAATCCAGGCAGGGAAAGACCAATACCGTATGATCTCACCTATAAGTGGAACCTAATCCACAAAACAAACAAATGAGCAAAATAGAACCAGAGACATGGAAATAAGGAACGAACTTACAGTGACCAGAGCGGAGGGGAGAGAGGGATAATGGGGGAAAGAAGGGGAAAGGTCTAGTCAAGGAACATGTATGAATGACCTACGGATATGGACAATAGGATGGTGATTGACTGTGGGAGAAGGGCAGGTAGATAAGGCAGGGGAGAGAAATGGGGGAAAAATTGGGACAATGGTAATCGAATAACAATAAAATTAAAAAATAATAAACAATAAAATGTATTTGAAAACTTAAAAACTAATAATATTCTTAAGGGTTTTTTAAAAATATGTATGATTAGACAAAGCTCAGTTTCATGACATTATGTAGTTACAAATTTTTCTCAAAATGTGCACCCCTCTAGAACTTTCCTATCTAATAAGAATATCAAATAGTTCATCCAGTAAGCAGCATTTTTTAAAAAGTAAATTTACACAGATCCATTAGTATTAACAAAATGAAATTGGTTAGTCACTTTCTAATCCTTTTTTGAGCTTTTGAGAAACATAATAAAGACACTAGTAATATAGAATATTAGTAACTAATTAGCTCTAACAAATTTGTTTTATTAATACTTTCAGTCAATACTTATCTTCCCACATTGATCTTATTTATTTTACTACCACTGTTTTTAAACATAATTATTCCTTTTTGAAATGCTTTTAGATTTTTTACCAATTGAAAGAAAAGCAGTCCAGAATGTTTATTGAGCACCTACTACGTGCAAGGAACTATGTACTGAAGAGATTATAATATTTAAAACTACAGTTAATTCTCTACTTAGAAAACTTAAAACCACCTCCATAGTATGAATTACTCATAAGGGGCAAGTTAGTAAAGTTGGCAAGGTATTATGAGAATTAGAAATTTAGAAAGATAGAATAGGAGAAATTTTCATTTATTAGAAAACTGCAAAATCAGAAGCACAAAATAAGACAAAGTTCCAGATGTATCATTGAATAGAGCACAGTCATGGACAGGGGACTACTTGGAGATAAAATCAGTAATTGGGTTTCAGTTAGAATGAGGGCATCCATAAAGGTCAAGCTAAAGTCTATAACTCTGGATGGTTGCAAAAATTTCAGGTAACTTCATAAAGTAAATGTTTGCAATTCTAAATCATATTACATAAGTGAATAAGAATGGGGTGAAAATTTAGGTGTAAGTCTCTAAATAACTTTCATTTCTCAAGAGTTCAAGAAATAACTCAAGAAATACAAATCGAATTGAAAGTAAACACATATCCAATGGAAATATTGCTTTGGATTTATACAGCACTTCACCATCTAAGAGCTGAAACCTGTAATTAAGACATACTCACTATGTGTATGCCCCATACACTTGTGTTTAAGGATGTGTATATACACACACATGGGCCATTCTTCTCTGTAAAATAGATGTGAGTTAGCAATGTATTCTAGGTATGCTAAAACACATTTCTGAAATATACTAAATAAGAGGAAAGGGCTAAGATATTAGTTAACAAATTTCATGTATGTCCAATGTCAATATGAGTTTTAAAACTGGTCGTGGGAGAAGGATAAAGGGACGAAGACAATATTTACTGAATACTAAATGCTTTATGGATGTGACTCTCATATACTATTCCAGGGATCGGAAACCCAAAATCATACAGTAAGGAGGCTTGAACTGTTCCCCAGCTCCAACAACACATACTTTGTCTAGACTCCTGGCAGAATTTCACCCCACCTCCCCAAAACACACAGAGGGCCATGGGTCTGGATATGTAATTGCTGGAGACAGAAAGATGGCAAAGCTCTACATACCTAATGAAATGGGTAAACTACCTTATGAAAGTTGATGATTCTTTGTCATGTTAATGGAAGCTTAAGTCAAACCAGTTAATTACAGTTTGTGAAAATCAGCTGCACATCTTTGAGGCAAATCTTTGCCCTGGCATTTATGAGATCATTCCAATGGTCCAACAGTTAAAATGAGTCTTGTCTAATTGACAGATGTTAGCCCTTAGGGGACAAGGGTGTCAGTCCAAGCCTAAGTAAAAACACAACGAGGGGAAATCCCAGGGTTTACATTCTGGCAGTTGCATCTTTCTCTAGGCAAGTAACAAAAATGGCCTGTGTCTGGAGAATTTTGCCAACACAGACGATTACACTTACGTGGTAAGTGAGAGACAATAGAGAAATATAAGTTAAGGAAAAAAGTATTATTAATGAGATCAGAAACAGCAAAATGCTTGGGTTCTGTTCTCCAGGACAATTTTACTTCTCTAACTTCTACAACTTAAACACTTAACATCATCCAACGTAGATCTTAATCCCCAGCACCTCTGTCAGGCTAAAACTGCCTTACAGAAAGCATCATGCAGATGTTCCAAAACACATCTCAGACTTACATGTGCAACACCAGACTCGTATCATCCTTCTGGGGCCAGAGGTGAGGGAATGGGTGCATTGAAAGCAATCCCAATCCCAAAATGGAAACTTCAGAGTAATTTTAAACTAATTTCTGTTTTTTATTTGCCACTCTCAATCACTCCCTAAGCCTGCCGATTTTATCTCCTCAACTTAATATATTTCCCTTCCATTTAATGAGTAAGTTTGATGTTTTTACTATGACAATACCTGTTTTTAAGAATCTCTATTCTCTCAAAACCCTCCTTTTTCTCAGTCATTTATTCCTTTCTAATTTCATTTTCTTTCTTCCGTAGCTCAGAATCCCTGGTTGCAATAATTCTTTTCACAGCATCCTCCCTCTCTTGCCCACAAATATTCCTTTTATTTTTTCTTGTAAACCCCAAAACCAATCAATTTGATTGATCATTCACTTTGGGTAATGCTGGGGGGATTTAATCAAATGGACTACTGCTGTGATAAATCCCTAAATCCAATGCACTGGATTGTCAATACTTTTATATTTTCGCAACCACCCCTCTCTCATTCGCTCTCTCACTCACTTGCTCCCTCTTTCCTTCTTACTCTCTGATTTGTTCATTGTACTAACTTTTGCAAGGTTTCAATACCATATCCTACCATTCTCCAGAAGGAGGACATACTTTGTGGTCAACAACAAAATTATGTATGTATCTTTTTAAACAAAGGGTTCCTCAAGTTCCCACTCTCCTACAAACTTACCTGTGCACGATACCAAACTATTTCCTTTTCTCTCTCCTTACATGAAACACTATTCTATTTCTTACTTATCCAGTCACATGTCTTCTTTTTTTTTCAATGTGCAGTTGCTGGGGGTCATGGCCTGCAACCCAGACATGTACCTTGACTGGAAATCAAACCTGCGACACTTTGGTTCGCAGCCCGTGCTCAATCCACTGAGCTATGCCAGCCAGGGCCACATGTCTTTAAATACCTTCCACAAAGTGACACCCAAAATTGTGTTTCCAAATTTTTCATCTATAAACCCAGCCTTTGATTTGTACTCCAGTGTGTCTTCTGGTCCACTTAATCTTTGTCACCTTAGGCAATGGCACCAAACTCAGAAATTGCCTTCAGTTCCTCTGTCCCTCATTCTCTATCAATTCATCAGCAGGCCCTGCATGTGCTGAATTTATTCATTCCTCTCTGTCTGGAAGCCAGCCATACTTATTCAGCGCACTATCATCTCTCACCTAGAATACTCTAATGACAATGAATTTCTACCTCATTTTTGCTGTTTTTATTGTGACTTGTTTCTACTTAATTCTTCACATGACAACAAAAATGGTATTGAAATTCAGACTTGACTAAGTTGCCTTTTAATTAACTTTCCATTGAATAAAAGTACATGGTCTTAGGATGGGTTATGAAATTATGCGACACTATGTGATCAGGCCCCTACTTAACCTTCCCCTCACCATGAGTTGCCACATGCATTTTTTTCAAACTCCCCTGGCTCTTTCCTGCCACAGAAACTTTGCAAATCATAAAAAATATGCTATGATTTTGTTCAATTAACATTCATTAAGTGTAGCACGGGGTGCTGGGTGGTGAATTATGATTCAACAATAAAACAAAATACAGTGGGAAATGGAGAAGATTATACTGTAGGTCTTGGACAAAGTACATGGCAAATCTCAAGGCAGGTCATGGGGAGGTCAAGGCAGAGTGCACTCAAAGAGAGCAATAAGTTCCCAGGCTAAAGTCAGATTGGTCAATTTGAACAATAGAATGAGACTTTGGTAAGCCCCATGGGAGTCTTATCTAAAAAGCACACAAGGGGAAGGTCCTGGGAAATGGGGGAGATGCTTCATCACCAGGGCGGTTGGCGAAGTCACATAAGGAACTTGCCCTTGCTTATGAGTCCGCAGGCCATTATGCAGGGCATGTGCCTGCATGAGGGGCTAAGGTCACTTTAAAGTCACTGAAGTCTGCTTGGCCAAAAAAAAACAGATGCCTGGCAGCAATGCCATGGAGTAGCTTAGCTAAACGCTGGACAAGTGATTCTTCTGAGAATGGCTTTCCCTCCTCTCAACAGGTATTACTTGTCCTTTCTGTCTTTTCATAGAGATTTTTCCTGATCATTCAATCTCACCAGATGTTTTAGTTCATATCCCCTCCAGTTATTTACATTTTAGCACTTGGTTGCTTGTTTTTATAATATTGATCACCATTTGTTATATGTTCTTTTGTTTTTTGTCTGCATCCTCTACTGCACTGTTCCGTGAAGGCAAAGCTTGTGTCTCTATGGTTCCCTGTTGTATCCCCAAAATTCAGCTCCATGCCTGGGACGTGGTGGGACATGGTTTCAATAAATGTCTGTTTAATGACTGACTGGTTAAATTAACCCACAAAGCTAATTCTATCATCTTAGCTCCAAATACCACTCCTCTCATTTTGGGGAACTTGTTCTAATGGTAATCCCCCTCTTTTCTATTTTCAGCTTCTGTTCATCAAAACTATTACTCCTACCTGAACAGACAATCCACATGGGAACACCCCTCTCAAGTCTGTCTTGAATGCTAGATACATCTTCCCATTTATAGGGCTCGTTAGCGGACTCTTTTGGCTAACATATTTAGCCATATTGTGCAAATAAAGCACTATAGTAACAAAAAAATAATTTTCCTCCCTTATAACCACTGTTTTAACTTTTATATCTCATTTTTCCAGGATCCAACAACTTCTTTCACAGCTGAATTCTCCACCAGTCATGTATATTTGAAATATCTGAAAACAAACCCCTGACCCCAAATAACTTTTTCTCCTCTATTTACTGTCTCCCACTAATAGTCAACCAATCCTCAAGAATAGAAAACTTGAAATTATCTTGAATCATTTCCCATTTCATCAGCCAACATTTTCTACTAATTGTATCTGCTAAAATACACCCACCTTTATGGATCAGCTCTCTTTATTTTTTGCTGTCTTCATTTGTTTTCCATCTCAACTTCTCTTTATCCTTTCCCCTAAATGAAAAAACATGACCAAGAAATTCCTCACTTTATGTTTTTAATGACTCCCCACTGCTTTATTCACCTCAATTTATGAAATCATCCCTCATTATTTATCCCTGTGCATTTTCTCACCTTATTTTCTCATCATGATTCCATAAGAAGAACCCTTAACTCTGCCCTAGTGGCATCACCAGAAGTGCTCTGAAACCGCTCTGCTTGCTTAGTGCCCACCATCTGATGAGCCTCATGCAACTGGCAGACTAGGAAGTCCTCCATCAAGATTAAGGTCAAATATCACTTATTCTATGAAACCCTCTTCATAATCCTTATCCTTCCCATCCCTGGGATGCTTTATTTGTATAACATGTATTTAAGGCATTTGTTCAGTTCTTCCCTTACTAAAATACAGGTACTTAGGGATCTAGAATATTTATGATCTTCACCAGTTTTGTACACAGCACTTAGCACACAGTAAGTACTCAGTTAGTGCTTGGCAAACTGACTAATAAACTAGTAAAAATGACGGAATAATTAAAATCTACTTGCATGTTGATGGTATGTTTGAGTTAGAGGCTGGAGTCCACTGTGAAGATCCAGGATGTTGCAGGTAGGACAGCCTAAGGAAAAGACAGGGAGCTTTAGAGCAAGACAGGCACAAATTTCAATTAATACTGACTCAGCCAAGTACAACTCTACAGCAGTCCGACGAGGGGCAACGACCTCTCTAAGCTTCTGTTCCTAATCTATATCCCAGAAATAATAGTACTTTCTTTGTAGACTTATCTATGAATTAAATAATGAAGTTTATAAGCATTTAACACAGTTTCTGGCACATAGTCAAGATTCAATAACTGTAAAAGAAACTATTGGAAAATATCTTTGTGATGCTCTCAGTCTGGTTAGTATGTGTATTTCATCGCTCTCACAGTAGGCACATCACTAACATGAATAACGAGTGAATTATCAGCACCATAAAGACAAGATCACCAATGAACCCTGTTTGCTTTCCCACTCATCTATTTCACATGCTCTGCGTCAATCTCACCTCTTCCAAGAAACCTCACCACTTAAATATCACTCTATTCTGTGTTCCATTCATTCTCACTCCATTCTGATCTCACTGTATCAATTTTATAATCAAGTGATGGTAGTAATGGTGAAATTATTGCTGTTTTAAATATTTTCTCTAGTTTCACTGAACATGTTTGTTAGTTTTCATTTCAAGATTTTTGGGATTAGAGTCCATTTCCTTGAACTTCTTCATATCCCATTTAGTACACAGTACAGTGTCTGTATAAGTAGATATTAAATAAATTTGTGTTGGGTTAAAAAAGTAAAAAACATATTTTACTGTCTCAGTTCATAAGTGTCCTTAGTAATATGTTTAGAAATATTTTCTCTCTGTGGACATGATATACAAAATGTACATGTGCATTCTATGTCATTTTATAATATGTAGGACATAAAGTTATTTCTATTCTCAGGTCTTCTAGGTGAACAATTAAATGGAAATTTTCATCCACATTTAAGTATAT
>NW_025334042.1:42365861-42425861 GCF_019186645.2 Phyllostomus hastatus
TTTGTGCTAGTTAAAGTGTTTACCCTAACAGTAATGAGGCACCATGAAATACTCTTACGAAGACAATATTTTAAAAGATCACTCTAGTGGAAGTGTGAAGAAAGGACTGAAGAGAAATAAGACCAGAAGTACAAAGATCAGCTGGAAAAATATAATTTAGATAATTTCAGGAGAGATTAGAATGTTGTTTAAATCTTTTACTAAGCCAGAGGGTCTGGAATCCCACCTACTGTAGTACAGTAATGGCCTTCCACTCTGTGTTTTCAATCTGTTAAGCACAGCCTCCCTGTGGTTGTCTCTATTTGCTTGGTTCTAGAACTCTTCTAAACCACCTCTAAGATGATACACAAAATCTATGTCATTCTAAGAGGTTGTTTTCTGCTGGACAATGGAAAAATGCACAAAAACCAATATAGCTAGTGAAGTCCAGGTGTAGGGTGTCACAATATCCCAGCAGCTTATAATAAGGTGTGAGGGCATCCTCCCATAAAAAGCCACATGTTGCCAAGACAAAATGTTGTATATCATAATTTTTGAAGCAGCTAGTTCTCTGTGGTTGACCTGGTTTTTTAAAACATAAACTTCTTTGAGGTACGTCTAATATATCATATTACCTGCCTCAACTGTGTCATTTTAGATCATGAAGACATTAAAAAATTGATCAAGTTAATCCAGGTCAGACTTGCCTTTTTCTTATTTTAAATTACTCCAGGATCCCCCAAAAATGAGTACTGTTCATAAGAGAATCCTGATTGTGATTACAAATTACAATGATTCGAGCAAGAGATAATGACAGTGGGGATGATAATGATTTAAAGGATAACAAAACAACATGATTGCTTGAATGTGTAATGAATATAGGAATATGGAAGAGACAATGACTTATTTGTATGTTCATATTTTTATTCCACAAAGATTTACTAAATGTTAAAACGCGAGTGCTTAAATACTGAAGTTATTGGATACGCTATTTGATATGCAATGGTGAAAAATCAGATATGGTCTTTGTCCGTATGGAGCTTATATTCTAGTAGAGGAAGTGGAGGTGGAGGAGAAGAAAGTATAAAGAAAACAACAAAATGAAAATGAAACAGCCCTGGCTGGTGTGGCTCAGTGGATTGAGTGCGGACCTATGAACTGAAAGGTCCCAGGTAGTTGGGGGTGTGCGACTGATGTTTCTCTTGCACACCAATGTTCTCTTCCTCTCTTTCTCCCTCCCTTCCCCCTCTCTAAAAATAAATAAATGAAATCTTTAAAAATAAAATAGCAATAAAACAAAAGATAATTAAATCATTTCATTATACCAATAAGGAAATTACTAAGGTGATCTAAACAGGAACCACTGGGAAGAGGCTACGTTATAAATTCAAGAACAGAATGTCAGGAGAAATAATGTTGGTGCTGAGATCTGAAGGATGAGAAGCAGACACCCATGCAATGAGACGGAGGAAGAGTGTTCTAGTCATGTTTTTCAGACCCTGAGAAGGAAAAGAGCTTGGTATAACTGAGAAACAACAAAGAGGTTGAGATGCCTAGAATATAGTAAGCAATGAAAAACAGCATGAAGTGATGTCAAAAGGTCAAGGTGGAAGAAATCAGGCAGGTCATACTAGTTTTATAGGCCACAGTAAAAAGTTTGAATTTTTTATAAGAGCAGAGCTATTGGAGAAAGAATGTGACATAATTAATTTGCCTTTTTTAAAAGATCATTTGGACATCGTGTATAGACTGCATTGGAAGGGAGCAGTAGCAGGAGCACAGAGACAGGCTAGAAGACTCTTGCAGGAAATAAAGATGGTGGTAGTGACGGAGATACTATGACCAAATTCAAGAAATATGTTAGTGTTGAATGCACTGGTCTGAGGTGTGAAGAAAAAAAAAAAGAATTAACAGGATTAGTTTTTGCCCTTCATTGAGGTAGCAAAATCTAGGGGAAAACTGGTAGAAAACAAAATTCAAAGTTTTATTTGGGTCATATATTAATAGCTTGAAGTTCCCAAAAGACATTATCTGTAAAAATCAGGTATGAGACTGGAGAACAAGGAGTATGACCTACAGTTAGAATTCAGGGAGTCATCAACATACAGACAATACTTAAACCCAAAAGTCTAAATGAACCAGAAAGGTAGAAACAGAAAACTGGGCCCAGAACTGAATCTCCAAGGACTTCTATATTGATTGCTGGTATACCAGTAGAGGAAACTGAAATAGGGATTAAGCAGTGACCAATGACATTCTAGAGAGTGTTCTGTCAAGAAAATACAAGTGGAAGGTATTTCTAGAAGAATTCTATGTCAAAATGTCTAAAGTTGCTGAGGGATAAAGAATAATGCATGGTAACAAAGCTATTGTTCTGAGCCATTGGGTAAACAATATCATTTCCTAAAAGATGGAACAAATGAGGAAGAATGGATTTGGGATGGGTTGAGCTTTCTGTTCCACAATGACACTTGTCAGAAATTTTGACAAGTTGTCAGAAATTTTGCAACATCCTGGACCTTAGAAAAGCCCTTGTGATGTCCCTGTGGTGATGGTCACAGTGGCTGAAACAGTCTTAATCGCAGAGTGTCCTGGGCACTGATGTAGCAACACGGGCTTCTCTTTTGGCATCAGGAGGTGTCACTTAGTTGGTTTCCCTTTTGGAATCAACACAGAAAATCCATCCCTGCTAGTGGAGGTTATTTTGAAAATGCCAAGCTTCAAATCATCTTCAGAATTATAATAACTTGTGTTAGAATGAGACACTGTATTTGGTTTTTGATTATCTGATAAGCTTGAAAAATCACTTTCTTCATTTCTGGCTTAATAAATGACCTTCACAAAGCAGTTTGGTGAATTACCACAATGCTAAGCTATTATAGAAAGATTAGGTCGGAGCACTCATGGCTATTGATTCAAAAAATAACGCAGGTTGTCCTACATGTAGAATGACTAAACTTACTGGAGGAAAAAAAAATAAACTACCCCTAGACAAATTGCTCCCTGGAAGTTTGCAACCTGTAAATAGCTTATCTTGAGTTCATGTAAGTGACTAGGATGACTGGCAAGGAACTAGAGTTCCTCATCATTTCAATGAAGAGCAATTTTTGTAGTAAGACAATGAAAATTGAATACCTTTTTAAGTTGGCCCTATATTGGACAGTTTTGCAATTTACTTTATAAATATTACTTCATTTAAAACTGATTTAATTTTTAGAACTTAGAATGGTTTAATTTTTAAGTGCCATATCACTGCTAAAGAGATGCTTTCAGCTATCTCTGAGAGAGATGACCTGGGTGCTGTAACAAAACAGGGAGTGAAGAGTGTAATCGTGTCGACCAGCGGTTTGAGGGGAGGCATCGTAAGGCTGAAGAAGACTGAAAGCTGGGCTCGGTCTCCTACTGTACATAAGTATTCCCTTTGCCAAAAAGAGTTTTACATTTATACAGAGAGAAACTGTCAGAAAAAAGAAGCCTCCGTTTAAACTTATCTGAAAACTACATTTGCTACATAGGGAAAGTTTAGTCTTATTTATATATTTATTCACCACTATTCACATGTAGTTTTGATTCTAATCTGACCATAAAATTCCCAAATCAAACTTCTGTGCTGATTAGAAGCAACAACAGTGTGTTTATTAAAGTCAGCAAATCTGTGATTCAAAAAGACACCTAACTAAAGGGTTAGGATTTTATATCAAGAATGTCTGAAAGCATGGAAGAAATGCTACTCTTTGGGTAAAAAATATTCTATTGCTGTGAAAATCAGACATTAATAATTCATTTTTGATAGAACCTGCACTTCTGGCTCTTGGAAAGGCGTAATAGTTTGAAAGCCTACCAGGGTGAGAGGGAGCATAATGTGCCTACCCCAGGCCCACTTTCAAGTTAACTGACCCCTCTGCACAGGGCACAGAGAGCAGCCCTTGAAACGTGCTACAAAATTTCCTCCTACTTAAAATCGCTCTGAATTAGTGTTTTCTATAACTCCCAACTTCAGAAGAGCCCATATTGAATTAATAAAATAAAGCAGACGGACTGCTGGGTTTGAAGAGTGTGCCTCAGAGACTGTGTAAAAGAAAAAGGGAAAGTCATTCAGGGTATTCCGCTGATTGGTTCCAATTGTTTAACATTCAAAAACATAAATTAGCCCTGCTGGCATATCTCAGTGGATGGAGCGCAGGCTGCGAACCAAGGCATCGCAGGTTTGATTCCCAGTCAGGGCACATACCTGTGTTGCAGGCCACGGCCCCCAGCAACCGCACATTGATGTTTCTCTCTCTCTCTTTCTCCCTCCCTTCCCTCTCTAAAAATAAAATTTAAAAATCTTAAAATTAAAAAAAATAAATTAATTATTGTAACAGGCACTAAGGCCCAAAGATGAATTAGATATCACTAGACTTAAACCCTGGCCTGGGAAAGCTCACCCTCTGGTAGAGGGGACAATTGCATAAGAGTCCATAACCACCTGGTAGTCTAAGCATGGAGATATGTACATAGGGTATTATTTGAAATAAGGCAGAAAATTATACCAACTTTCCCATGCCAGGAAAAGATGGCGTTTGTGCTGAGTACTAGTCAATGATGAGGAATTCATCAGGAAGTGGTTATGTGTTCTGGAAAATGTTTGACATTCAGAAACATGATCTATGCAAAGACTGACCAGGAATGTCCAGCCTGGGGCCCATGGGCCGCATGCAGCTCAGGATGGCTATGAATGTGACCCAACACAAAATGGTAAATTTGCTTAAAACATTATGAGATTTTTTTGTGCTTACGTGTTGCAATGTATTTAAAGTGTAGCCCAAGACAACTCTTCTTCCAGTGTGGTGCAGAGATGCCAAAAAGTTGGACACGCCTGGAAGCAAAAACACTAAAAGAAAAGGCAGTGTTTTGTATTCAGCAAACTAAAACTTTAACGAAAGCATAAAATATCAAAGAGAGGGTGACTAAAGATGAGACAGTAGATGTAAGTAAGGGCCACATGTTGGGGAATTTTATATGTCACCTTAAGGAACTTGGGTTTTATCTTGTAGATATGGGAAGCCACTGACTGAGCAATTAAGTGATATGATTCCAACAAAGTACAGGCAAAAATAGAAGGTACTATTTTTGTTGAGACATACCATTAATGTATAAAAACACAGTTCATATGTCAGTAATCCTCAGCTCCTCTTTTGGCTAACACTTAAGTCATAGACCAAAATTTATAGAATAAATGTTGCCTAACACTCATTCTTGTGCGTGCAAATCAGCAGAGCAAAACAAATAGCAGTTAAGAACAAAGTAGAAGTTTAAGACACTATATAATTATGCACATAATTTCTAAAAATTGGGCTTAGATAATAAATGTGATCAGAGTTCCAAAAAAGGAGTTAAGAGACATCAGAGCAATTGGAAAAAAATTTTCCAAAGTTACATTTAAATATGCTCTTTTTATACATACATGTGCACAAACATATAAATCTCTCCATTTCATTTCTCCATTTCTGTTAGAGAATGTGATGCCCACCAGATGTTCTCTTTCCTCTCCTAAGTTTCTCTGCCCCCTCACCATTAGGGAAGGCTGTGTGACAGGTTCTGCCAAGGGACACAGGGCCACAGTGATGAAGGTCAGTCATTCCTAGCTCAGGCAACACAAAACTTATTTGTAATTTGTCAGTTCCCTCTTGCCCTGCCATGGATGCAGGCAGTGTTTCGGGAGGTTGAGTCCTGGGTCTCTGAGTGCCTAAGTAGAACAGAGTGCCTTCCCCTAAAATCACCCAAGAAACTTACGTGTTGCATAAACCTAGCCTGTCAAAATGAAAGCCTCATTCCTTCTTATTCTTTCCTTTAGTGTTTTATGCCTTGCCCGTTTTTTTTTGAGGGGGGTAGCTACTGTGTTCTTTCTTCTGCATTACAATCATTTCTGTGTGGGTTACAATAGTTTCAGAAAAGAAGGCCTAATTGCTAAAACAAAAACACCAAAAAAAAAAAAAGATCAAAAATGCTATAACCAAACTAAACTTTGGGCAAATACTGAAGAAAATAAACCAAAAATGCTAGCAGTATTTCTGTCTGGGAAGGATGTGAGTGATTATTTTCTTACTTTAATTTAATATGCTTTCCAATTTTATTTCTAAAATAAGCCTGAATTATTTTTATAAGAAAAATATACAAAACCCTTTTACTTATTTTATTTAAAAAAATAATCTGGTGCCTTGCCAGAAGCTGGTTCCCACGAAACACCAAACCAAAGTGAAATAGTAAAGAAGCAGATGAGAATCAACTGATTATTTTAGACGAAACACTTACGTATCGATTTTTATTTTCAAGGCTTTCCCAACATCTGCAATTCTTTCCTCTCTATTCTTTAGAGAACATGATCAAATGTTGTACGGTTTTGTAAAATTAAGTTATGATTATTTTACACTTCTAATAAAATATTTAGGTTATTTCTTAATACTACAGATCACTTAGATATTATGTTGCCAAAATATGTTTGAATGCACTGAAAAGTGAAACATTAGCCTTGTTAATTTATTTGCTTCATTTTGCTTCTTTCCAATATTTTTTTCCAAATGGCAATCAAAAATATTTCCATAGAACCATAATATTTGTTAGAAATATTTAATATTTAAACCATTTACTGCTCCATATGCTAACATTCAAAGAAAAATACCTATTACATGAATCAGTTTTACCTACAGATTTACCACTCAAACAAGTTTGTTGAATTTTTAACTAGCTATGTTTGTTTAAGTTTTTCAGATATGATGAAAATATTGTGAAAAAAACTAAATTAGTATACAGAGTTATGACGGAAGGCTGATTGCTTACCTGTTGAGATGTTCTAATTAAATCTTTTGCAATTTAATCCCTCAAATCTTAAATTTTCAGATTTCAATTTGAATTAATGGGTTACTAAAACTGAGGACAATCTGCATAGAAAAAATATTTTAACATATGTAAGATCTGAAGAACTTGCAGTTGATTAAAGTAACAGTATCTCTGCTGAAAACACCATGGATATTTACAATGAGCATAACATTTTGAAAGTAACTGCTGTAGATTCTCTCTGTTCTCTCCAACCCAATGTTCAAGTGACCTAAAATTTCAAATGAGTAAGACCTTGACTCTCGTTGCTGATGTGGGAGGGAACAAGACTATAATTCACCAATAAAACAACAGTTTGTTCATTAAGAAATTCTGCCTCATAATAAGCCAATGAGATTGAGCAACATCTAGTCTACGGTGTCTCTACCAGAAACCTGAAGTTGAGAAGTTCAAGTAAATCTTACAAAATCATAGAGAATCTCCATCAACCCGTCCACAATGAAATATCTTGATGATTAAAAAACATGGACCACACAGCAGGGATTCCATCAATGCTTGATTATTGTTGATTAATTTATTTGTGTTTTGTCATTGTTATAAAAAAGTATATATTAAATAGATTTCAAAGCCTGTTTCTCTATTTTAAATGGTTTAATAGAGGAAAATGCATAGCATTTCTAGTGAAAGCCCCCCCATTATATTATCACTCAAGATTTCATCAAATCTCTGTTGTGAACTAGACATTGTGATGGAAACACTAAGAGAGAAACACTAAATAAGAGAAGGAGAGTGTGGCTACAAAAGCGATCTTAAACCTCTGCATCATCTTCTTCAACCATGTATTTCTGTCTTTCTAGTTGTCTCAGTCCTCCACAGACCTTGAGCTCAGGAATAAGACTCCCTGATTTGGATCCTCCTTCCTCCACTTACTGTTTGTGTGGCTTTAGAAAATATTTCGAGCTCTCTGAACCTCATTTGTAAAATGGGAGTACCAATAATATTTATATCATAAAATTGGGTGAAGATTCAATGAGATGATACAAGTATATTGCTTAGGACAGGGATTGGCACATGTCAGCACTTAGTTTTACTAATTTAAATGTCATAAAGGCAGACACTTCTTTGTTTTCACGGCATTCTTTAGTCTATCCTTTATGTTGTACTTACCATGTGCTGTATAAACCGCAGAGCCATAAAGGTCAGTGAGACACACTGGTACGTACTGGGTGCCTTGTCTATACCCCTGTAACCACCTCACCCATTCTCTTTATGAGGAGTCATTGTCACTGGTTATTTGTTCTTCTATAGTTCTATCTCTTCAAAATCAGCTACGGATTAGTTTAACTACCCACTTTTATGTCTTGAGCAGACAAGTGTTGTGAATGGCGCCCTTACAGAATTATGCTTTCAGCTGCCAATGTTATCATCATTTCAAAGATTTCCCCCTTAACTCAATGTACCTACCATACTTCTTCTGTTCCTCTCATGCTGAACAAATGGTTTTGCCTATTTTATGGAAAAAAATAATGTAGAACATGAAATAAAACTGTGTAGTCTCTAAAAGCAAAGGGCTTACCTATGCCTACACAAGTCTTTGTCTCTTCCTGTTATCTCTGATAGTGCCTCCCAGTCAAACCAGTTCTGTTATCTGAGATTTGAAGATCAGTCTCTCCCCTCTGCTCCCAGACCCCATAGAAAAGTATAACATTTCTTGCCTTTTCATATCTTTAGACTGTATGATCCCTTTAAATTCCATTCCTTATTCCCCTCTCTAAAATCCATTCTTCCAAATACTCCTCTAACTAGTTTCCTCTATTATACCCAGGATATTTGAAAGAAGTTTAAAATTCGCCTACCCTTCACATTCACTCAACCCACTGAAACCTGGCTCCACATCATACTAAGTT
Source organism: Phyllostomus hastatus (assembly GCF_019186645.2). Classification (NCBI taxonomy): domain Eukaryota; kingdom Metazoa; phylum Chordata; class Mammalia; order Chiroptera; family Phyllostomidae; genus Phyllostomus; species Phyllostomus hastatus. The sequence goes on from NW_025334042.1 coordinate 42,374,564, forward strand.
CCCTGAAACAGTTCTTCTCATTTCTAGAGTCAGTGAGGATTGGGGGTTGGGAGGAGTTCAATTCTTAGTACTCAGTACTGCCTATGACTCCCCCTTGTATCCTTCTGCTTCTAAAACATCGCTCATTGCCAGCTTTCATTCTGCCACTTTTACAACCACATCTCATCTGCTTCTCTTCATCTGAAACCTGTGCTTTATAGGCTCCTCAGTCTTCTCCTTTTTGCACTCTGTAAACTCTTCCAACACACTGTTTAAACACTGTGCACTTTCCACATTCGATACTTTATTATCCATTTGCCTCCAGTTGGACAAATCAAGACCACTGGCCACCACTCACTCACACTGGGATGCCATATCCACAAGTGAACTCTGGTCATTTGTCAGTAAAACAAGGCTGCTTTTAGCAAATGCCTGGAGAGCTCACCTTATTAGAAAAGAAACGTGTGGTTGATTCCACTTCCCTTGAATATGCATTCATTCTACTTGTAGGCTTCTGCTAACTCCTTAATGGGAAACTAATAATATAAAAGAGTAGAGGACAAAAAATGCATTCTCTTTAAGTACATGTGCAAGGTAAGATTTGATCACACATACGCATTCAGAGTTTAGTGATTTCAGGCTCCAAATAAATGGATAATTTTTGCTGGCAAATGGAATTGAATTATTAAATTATCATACTGATGTTGGGCATTTGTAACAAAAGAGAAAGGAAACCGTTTATTTATTTTTTTCCCTCAAGGCCATATTATATTTGAATGTTTCCTGCTTAATAGCTGCACCTGCTGGGAAGGACAAAGGAGGCACTATAACTTGATTTTGTAAATAACTTACAGCAATAGGCTGAGACTTTGGGTCTCGTCTAATGGGCATGTTGCCTCCTTCCCCTTTGATTGCTTTCTTCTTTATATCATTTAAAAAGAAAAGGCTTGTACTGTTGCGTGTACTAGCTCAAATCTATTTTTGTTACTGCTTGAAATTATTTCTGTTGTCATCTCAACCATTGTCAGCCAACTGTCGGTAAGGTTTGTTCTCAGAATTTAGGGTGAGTTTGCTAAGTGAAGCTGTCAACCCGCTCAAATACAGTCAACTTTATTATTTGCAGTGTTAAAGAGATGTCATTTCTTTACCAGTTTGTCTAGAATGTAGAGGAGCACAGTTTCAGAAATTAATTAAAAAAAAACAGTAATTGGTGATCAACCTAATTTTAGATAAATTCTAAATACAACATCTCAGGAATAAAATTTAAAGCAGTTTTTGATGTTTGACATGGGAGGATTCCAAGATTTAAAAAATAGGAAAAATGTTTATAAAATATGAATATCACATAACACTTGTTCTTTTTTTCTTCTTCTTAATTTATTAACAGACTTGGGACACCAGAACCTTGAGAGTGTAATTTAGAGCATTATGTTACCTTAAGTGCTCATTTTGGAAGCCCCCAAAATTGTCTGGTTAATCAGGTATATGGAGACAGTGTCTTTCCCATTCTTCAATAATAAAGAGCCACTGAATTTTGCATTATTATTTTCAAGTGAATTCTGCATTCTTTTATCCTATATGTTCATTATTTGAAGCCATTGCCATAATTATTTTTAATTAATTTTATTTTCCTACTTCAAAAAATTGCAATGTTTACTCTAAACAAAGAAAAAAAATGAATTGTGAAAGCTAAATTCACATCTCTTTGTTATTGCATTATAACTGATCCCTTAAGGAGAAAGTGAAGGGATTGTCATAATCTACAAAGTTGATTTGTGGAAGATTCACACCATGTCACCATGCTCTGGATAAAATATTGTCCCCTTGGTCCTGATGGCAAGAATATACTCCTGATTACTTAGGACCTATTTAGTGAGAGCTTATCCCATGTACCACACACCAGCACACATGCTCATGGATGTGTCATACATATGAATATGCATGTCAAAGAAAGATTAAATCTTAGAAACCATTTCTCTAATACTCAGTGTGTTCCTTCTGCTTACTTTCTAACAATTCATCTTCACTAGTATGGCTAAATCTAGAAGACATCATCATGCTATTCATGGACCATAGGATTTCCTGTCTTCATGGGCCTCTTCCTACATAAACAAAATATTCAGTTATCTTTTACAATTGTTGGTATAGCCAAATATATTAATGTTATATAATAAAATGTTTTTGAGCTAACGGTTCATCTTTTTTGATAAAAAATATTAAAATATTTGTGAGTCACTAAAACCCTTCTGAGCCACAGGCACTGAGCCTCCTGTGTCTAATGTATATGATGGCCCTGGATACCTGTGAACCCAGTGCTTATTGACTGCCAGATCTATAGCTCTTACCTTGGCCTCTTATTTAACTTTGGATTCAGAGCTGTCAAAAAAAATTTTCTCCTTATGTTACCATTACCTTAGATTCTCGAAACAAAATTCACTATGCCCCTAAAGTAGATCCACCTCTAATTTTTGTATTTTTATCATTGGTCTCATCTCTTCCTCATTCTTCCACAAGTGAGAACTCAGGAGTAATCTTTGCATTTCCTCATATTTTATATTGAGCATTCAATGCATGAGCTATCTTTACTTTCCTCTGCATATGTTCACCACCACCACCTTTCCCAGGTTCAATAGTTCCTATATAAAGTATTGAACCCATGCAGCACAAGGCTGCCAAAGAGTTTTCTCACTTCTTTTCTATTATAGTTATCCTGTGCATTGATGCTGGATTAATTTTCCCAAAATTCTTATCATGAGATCACTGTTTTTGCAAAAATCTCTAATGTGAATAATATAACTATTTCTAATTTGCAACCCTAATTTCTAATTTATGACCTGACCTCATTAACTTATTTCTCTCATCCCCCCAGATGAATTCTTCACTGGACTATGGTAGTCTCCTTGCCATCTCTCCCCTTAGTCCCACTCATGCCCAACTCTCTGTTTACATTAAGCTGTTCTATCCCCTCATTTACCACCAAAACCTTCTACACAATTACAGGTTCAGACTTAGTCCTGCATCCTCTGTAATATCATCTTTAAGTATCCCATTTTATCTGATCCCATCCTTCTCTAACTCCTAACATATTTTTTAAGGTATACTATTATATTAGTCTGGTAGGTATAAGTCTGCTCATTTCCTAAGTGTTATGTTCATCTTTTGTTTTTCCTTATATTTTTTGTGTTTCTACAGTACCTAGAATATTACTAGTTATAATGACAGGAAGTTAATATTTATTAGTATAGTGATTAATGAGAACATTTTAATTAAATTTTAAAAATCATGATTTTCCAAATATTTGTAGACTATAAAATTAACATGTGAAAATAGAAGTAATATTGCTAGCAATTGATTAAAACTTTATCTTATAAAGTTGAAAAATTTTTAATTCATTTGGATAGATTTGTAGTAGTAACAACCAATAAGCAGGGATTTACCAGTTGTGTTTGATAGAAACTCAAACTATGGGAAGGTGGAGACCAAGTCCTCTTCTCTCACATTCACAGTGTCCACTCCAGTGGAAGGAGACAGACAATGTTGGACAGCACTAAGTTCTGTAAAGGAAATGAGATAGATCGAGGTCATAAACAGTAAAAGCACAGGAACTCATTTATACTTACTGGTCCTATAAGTCCTCTCTATGTGGACAGCTCAAATGAGATCTAGATGACCGAAAAGGGGTTGGGGGAGAATAGCTATATGAACCTCTCGGAAAGGGCATACATAGGTTGAGGGAACTAGTACAGATTTCCTGGAATAAGAATAAACTTGGCTTAATACAGAATCAGAAAAGGTCAGACTGTGCTGTTATCATGTGTCTACTCGTGGATCTTGCTCCACGAGTTGAGCGACTCTGACTGACCACCAAGTGCCCCATGCTTACGGCTGGGACAAGGGAACAAGGGTCTTAAGTAACAGCTCTATGAGAATCACGTACAGTGAGGGGAGTCTTCTCAGAGGGAAAGAATGCAAAAGATGCTGAAGAACAAATGCCCCTGTGCATTTTAAAAAACAGTTTAATAAAAGCCAATGAACTCTGAGTTCTGGATTACAAATATGAAATAGAAGCTCCATCTTTATAAATTTCTCATTTATATCCCCATGTATCATTCAAGCTTTGGTAAATATTTGAAAAGCATGCCTCATGAAAATTTAAAAATTGGTCATTATATTAATAATCTTACTGTCTTTTCTGAAAACTTCACATTAAAAGTTTCTTTTACCTTTGGATTCCAGTTCTGTTTAGATCATGCTGGTACAAACTTCAATATTCTCATCTTGAAATTTTCCAGCACATAGAGAGATGATATGTAAATTCCTCTTTTACTGAGGCAGCCTAAGATAGTGAGTAAGAGGTACACATGTTTTATGTTTGGTTCTGTCTGTTATCATATATGTGACCTTGGAACTCTCTGTGCCTCAGTCCTTTCATTCTTACAGTGGAAAAAATAACAGTACTTATACCTGAAAAAGCTTGCTATGAAGATTGAATGGGCAAATAGGCATAAAGAACTTAGGACAATACCTGGCACATAGTAAGAAACCAATACATGTTCATTACTATTGTAATTATTACTGATTTGAAGAAATCATTAGAAAAAATAAGGCTTCTTTGGGGATTAACATTTTATATGTTATTAACATTTTATATGTTAATCCCCAAAGAAATATTGTAAATTATATGTTATTGCTCTGAGGTAATTAACATTATGGTGTCCCCATGTATTTTCACTTCTTTTGAACCAGTCAAAGCAGATTTAACTTTACCTAGAATACCTAAAACCATTATTGTGGTGAAAATAAAATATAGAATGATATTTAGTTGATTTGAAGCACATAGAAACAACTTCAAATGATGAATAAAATCTAAAGTACTAATGGGAAGTTTAATATTACAGTTGCTATTACACAGAGTGATTTAGGAAATGGTTCTAAAGCTTCTAAACCAAAAAGAAGTATGCACACACATGAAATGTGAATTATAGTCTATTGATAGTACAAAAGGAGAGAATTTTAAAATGTGTTACAATGTAATAAAGTCTATTTTATTAAACTGTAAGTTGACAATTCTACCATTATACCAGGTATTGGGTCTCTTTTATTATTTTATTGGCACTTCTTTTTAATGAAAAACAATGAACATTTTAAGACTGTATGTGACATACCAGAAATGCCTTGACCATACTCTTTTGGCACAATATGTTAAAATATTTAACCAGTGTAGCGCAATAAAAGAGATAATCTTATAATTTATTAATCCAATTTTTTCATTAGAAGCTTTAACATAAACACTTATAGCATTTGACCTGTGCTTATGCGAACATGTGAACATTGTTTCTTATTGACTCTTTACTCAATTCGCTCATTTGCTCCTAAACATCCTTAAAACATATCAGTTCATTTGATACAAAACATATCATAAATGAAAACAATGAGGGAAACAAAACTATTGTAAAGCAGTAAAATCACTGGCTGATCTGATTGCTATGCAAAAAGAGGGAAGAGTGGAGAAGAAATAAATAATAAGGGCTTACTATGTCCTCTGCTTGAGATATATACCATAACGTTTTATCTTTTGTCTAGCTTATGTCAATGTCATTACCCCCATTTTTAGGTGAGAAAAATTGAGAGTTAGATGAAACTTATGTCAAAGCCAACAGCTAATATATGGTTGAGCCACGATTTACACATGGTTCTGTATAAATCCAAACCCACTTCTGTATACCACATTGTGCTCTTTTCTTGTAATTAATGGCATTATGTGTTAATATCACTATTTTGCTTTCAACATCTATTGCAATGTACAATAGAAGAAACTAATTACATGTATAAAATGATTTTTCTATGCATTTTTTGCACTTACAACCCAGAATATTGAAGAAGTAAGTCTTCTGTACCAGCAAAATTTATCTCCAATCATTTTTATTTCAATTTTAACTTTTAATATTTCATTCTTATGCTCTACTGACATTCTCTCAACTGCTTTGCTCCTACTGAATGAATTAATAAATAAACAAACAAATAAATAAGGGAAAAATTAGGTTTACAGTAATGTCTGGGATCCTTGACTTTTTACTAATATTGACAAGGCACAGAATTGAACTTTAAATTTGTGTTTCCAAATAAACATCTAGTTATAAGGACTACATTGAAAGGAAACTAATGAAATTCCAAGGTGCTCTGGGGTGGCTGTTTTATTCTGATCGGTGGTAGATTGCACTATTGACCAAATGTCAGACACGGAGCGATACAATGATTGAATAAAAGTGTATACATAATCGGAGCAGAGAACTTTGCCAGGACCAGCCTCGTCCCCTTTCTCATAATACTAAAGGAAATTCTTTTTTTTTTCTTTCTGCTCTCTGAGTGCAAATAAATTTTTTCTGGGCCTCCCCCTCCTTTTATTGGTGCCCGCAGATAAAATAATGCAGGGTGCCTTAGCCAGAGACGCTGATGAAATATTTTCAGCCTAGATATTAATCTGTTATCAGTTCTGTAGGTGTGAAATGTGATGAAGATGACAGAGAATCATGCTCTACAGACCTCAAGTAATTTGCACCAAAGATATTTAGATCTATCTCTGGACACTGCAGATCAGTTATTATGGGAGGGGAAAAGCCCTTGGGGAGTCTACCTTGAAACATATTTCAAATGCCAGGGGAGTTGCATGAAAATTGGGTAATGAATGAAACTCTGATTGCAGAAAAATCACTTTGGAATGTGACTGCTGCAGCACATTGCTGCTCTGTGTAAACTTAAATGCTTAACAACATAGACTGAGTAGTGTGGATTCCATGATGCCTTCTGATACTGCTTTCTCTCTTTACTCGTCTTGCACCATTCCATTTGGGATGAAGAAATATTTGTCATGTGCCCTGATGGTTGTATTTTTTTCTTTAATTGAAAAAAATGGCCATGGTATGTTCATAATGTATGAGAGCTTGTAGACAGCTTATGGTACATTCACCAAAGAAATTTTATCTTCTTTATAACTCGGCATAAATCAAACATTGTTTCTTAAACTCCAGTAGGTGTTTCTGAATGCCTATAAATTTAACTAAACCAAGTTCTAGACAAGACTGGGCTTCTCCTTTCTAATAATCAAACTGGGAACAAGAGATACTGTAAACGCTTCTTTTTGGAAAATTTACCTGAAACAGCTAGGTGTATTTGCAATGGTGATCAGCCTGGTAGAGATATCAGTACACCCATGCCTAGTTTTAATTTAGGAATTTAGCTTGAGACAAAAGGTCTATGGTTGCTTGTATCATGCAGGCCTTTACCGTGAATGTCAGTGTAGTGTCACGCTCTTAATATTAACTGTGCAGAGACATCATGTTAATTTAACTTATGGGAAAGAGTCTGTCTATATAAACTCATCAAATTCTGATGTTCAAAGTGAAATTAAAAATCTGTTTAATAATGGAAATGGGTTCATGAAAATACTTATGTTTATAAAGTCTAAGAACTGTCTCATTTTTTATGTCAGCCCCTAAGTGTAATGGATCAGTGTACCCCATTTAAGTATGCACATATTTTCCTCACAACCCCTAAAAAATGTATTTAAATATTTATTTACACGACTGCTTATGTTTTTTAGAGTGTAACCTCTACAGGGACAGGAAATCCTCACCAGAGTATGGCTCATAATGAATACTAATCAGTGTTTGTAGAACGAGCATATTAATGAAAGGAAGAAGGAATATATGAGTTAAGGCAAATGAGATTATGTGTAGGACAGTCACCAATAAAGATGAAAAGAGGCTTTCCCGATGGCTTTTGTTCACATAATAGAAATAGCAAAAATGGAAAAGGAAGAAAACAAGGTAGATAGTCTAAAATAATTTTTATTTGTTGTAGAGTCAAAATTAGAATAAAAACTACCAAATGTGGAAATACTGTATTCATTCTTTCCACCTACATTAGAAGGTCACCAACCAGGTGACATCAGAACCAAAAAAATCTACTAGTCCAGGCTTTGCGGTGGTTTAAGCTTACCAGATGCTGAAGTGAATTTCATACTAAAAGCCATTGTGACCTTGAAAGTTCAGATCCAAGTCGCTTCATCTCTTCATTTGCAAAATGGTGCACAGACACTAGTGACACTGATCACTTCCAAGGTTGTTTATTTAAAAGTGATTAAGTTTGCCTGAAATATCTTTCCTGGTTAAACATAGCATACTGGATACAAAATCACCAAGAAAATTATTATCTAATTTTATTATTTTAAACTTTTTTAAATTAAAACTTGTCTTTGTCTTTGAGATTTTTTTTATAAGTAGATTATTGTCTTCATATTTTTTTCTTAGGTATGATCACATTTTTAAAATAAAACTACTATATAATAATTACAGAATGAAATACTTAAATAAAATAGACTCGATATGTTTTCAATTATTGTGCAATATATTTTTTCCTGATCACTTACTTTATGATAAAATTACTGATTTTTCTCTTGTATCCTAAAACAAACAGAAAGTCTTTATGGCTAACTATGACCTTGAATTCTGCCTCCAACTAGACACAAGTTCTTAAGTGGCAACTGTTGCTTTAGCTTATCTACCAGCATGAACAATAGACCCAGTCATTAAGGCCTACCTATTTGAAAAGCAGTTTTTAAACTTTTAAAATCCCCACTTAGATGATCTCTGAAAAATGCTGTCGACACTCTAAGGAAATAAAATGCAGAAATGTTCACATTCATGAGACAATAGCTTTGACTGAATGCTGTAAAATGAAATCTGCTCTTTCAGTTTTTCTTTCAAAAGACAAATTGCATAAATAATACATTTGGGCCTTGCAATACCAAACAAGCACAATAGCTACTTTACAGCTTTCATCAAAATGAAGGCCATCTTTTTCATTTTCTTATGGAACCATTAATACAGTATCATCAACTCTGATTGGCTGTAAGGTTTCAGGCTGAAAGGATCTTGCAGATGTCAGTGGAGGTGCTAGTATCACTGGGAGGCAAGGTGGCGCAAGCCCAGTGACTGGTGACCTAACCAAACCTTAAAAAAAATTAATCTAAAACTTTTAAAATTTGGGGCACAGCATTTTCTCGGGAAAATTCAGATGATCTAACTTCGTAAAGTTCCTCAAATTCATATGACAATCTTTTAAATAACAAAGAAGTAGTAGAACTTTGACACAGAGAATGCCTTCTTCAATCAGTTTTTGGAATGTTTTGGATATTTTATATACAAATTAGCCTTTTCACCATTTTTACCAGTATATTGGAGAAATTACAACAAACAAAAACAGATATTTGATTGAGTTTATTTTCCTACTTGTTTTCAATTCAAACAAGAAAGATCTGTTGAGGGAGGAGTAAAAATAATGGTAAAATCAGAATTTCTGATTCTTCCTGGATTTAAATTTTTCTTGCTGTGTGGCCTCTGTCTTGTGACCACAGATAATGGAAAACTAGCTATAATGGACACATTAGGGTTTTCTTAAGGCACCTAGAACAAGGTTAAATATTACCTTCTAGTTGAAAAGAACACATGGCAGATAACCACAGAAGAGGGCCTTGAAGGGAGGGACTAACTTGGGATAAATACGGTACTTTAGAAGTAATTTAAAGAAAATGCAAAAGAACCCATGGAAAGCAATCTTATATTACATGGACTTAGCACATCATTATTTAATTTCCTATTCAGAGGTATTAAATAAGGTGATGTAACCTGCAATGTTTCTTTCATTCTTTTTGATTTTTTCAAGATTTTATTTATTTATTTTTAGAGAGGGAATGGAAGGATAGAGAGAGAGAAAGAGAGAGAGAGAGAAACATCAATGTGCAGTTGCTGGGGGTCATAGCCTGCAACCCAGGCATGTACCCTGACTGGGAATCGAACCTGGGACACTCTTTTTGATGTTTTAAAAGAAAATTCAGTCATTCTCTTCTATGAAAGTAATTTTTAAAGGCCCCCCATATAATTAAATCTCATGATTTTATCTTGGGGACACTAAAGTATTTAGAATGCATTGAAACATATCACGGGTCAATAAGAATGAGATAAAAACTGCCAATCTACTTGACATGAACACACATATACTTTGAGACTTCACTACATTATAGTATTGTGTAGGTAATACACTAGTACAGCTTGCAACCCCAGACTGCCACTTTCCAGCTGCATCATCCTGAACAAGTCACTTAATGTCAGTGACTCAGTTTTCTGTTCTATAAGGTGGGAACGTTTATAGAACCTACTTCACAGGGTTCTAGTGAGGTTTAAATGATATACTATGTGTAAAATATTCAGAAGAATGCCTGGCACATAATAAATATTCGAAAAGTGTTAGTTGCTTCTCCTACCCAACAGTATTTCAAATGAAGTAAGAGCAAAAGTGAATGAAAAAGTAAAAAAAAAGTTACCATTTGTTGTTGTCAGCATTACATCCTGACAAGATGCAAGAAAATTCTATTTAGTTACAAATTACTACTACTAAGATTGAATTAGATCTGAGAAATTTAAAATACAGTCAGCATCAAATATTTGTGTTTGCTTTTTTAACAGGCAAATTAAAACACTGGCAAGTGCCTTTTAATTTAATTTTTAATTCTTATCCCTTTGGAGACTACACATAAAATATTCATTTATCTTCAATTTCAGTTTGGTAATATATGCTTGGCAATTAAGAACTTGATGTACTAAGAGATAAATGTATTTAGGTTAAATGTTAGTGCTTTGTATAAAGCCTACTTTGTAGAAATTGTATTATACTTCTTACTCTTTAGAAAGAGATGGAGCAAACTCCTGATTTTCAGAGCTTCGGAAATGCCAGTATGTCCCTACCCTCTTCAATAAAATCGCTGACATTAAGAACTCCACCTTAATTTTACTGTTCAAACACAAAATGCTAACCACTTAAAGGCTCACAGCTGACTCTTTATCCATTGCATTGATAGTGCTGATTTGGTCGGGATAATTCTAAGGCTCCTTAAGACTGGGCTTTATTGTTGAGGGATAGTGATAATTGGGAACCAATAATGAATTTAGCATTTTCCAGTACTGATGTGTAAGTTTTCTACATTTCTGTTTATCTCATTGAGCCAACTCTTCAAAAAAATATGAAAAATCCCAACCTCTTTATGTAAAGATAGATTACTTTTATGCCTATACAAATAAAAACACGATTATTGACAACAGCAGAATGGCATAAAACTAACATCTAGAGCAATGCTGTGTGCTAGCTTTATAAAATTGGTGTTACCTATAATTTAACCACCATCTTGTTTGCTTTGTTATTCACTTCCTTTCATTATAATTGTATTTATTATTATTTGTTAATTATTTTAAATAATTAAATTATAGTATACGTGAATTACCAAAAACCTATCATTGGAAATTAGTAGCAGAGTAGAAGACATGATTTTATTTAAGACATTTGTCTGTTCTGAGAATCAAATGGCTGATATTTGAGTGGTGGCTCTTTGAAACAATTTAAGTAGTTCAAGAATCTCAATGAAAGTGAACATTTATTGGGTATAATTCTGCACAAGTTATCTGGAGCATCAGTTTCTTTGTCTTTAGTTAAAATGGTATCAACTCATTGGGATCTTATCAGTTATCTTACTCTAGCCAGAAACACTGATTGAAAGCTTTATTTCCTTGACTAAGTTTAAATAAGAACAATGTTTATGAGGCAGTAGTATGACTTGTTTTGTAGGAAAACCCATAGGACAGGGATTGAGTTTGAGAAGAAGGCAGCGGGAGGTGAGAGGCAAAGAACTATTTGTTTGGTGGTAGAAAGTTCAAGAAGCCAGAAAAGGAGTCCTAAGGCTCCTTGCACCTTTATAAGTCATTATAACCTGCTCTTAGAATTTTAATGTCATAATTGTTCATCCTAATGCATTCAAGCTTACTTCTATTAAAGATGGTTACACTCCAAGTTAAACACATAAACAGATTAAACTTGCCTTCCCCAGTTCTTTATGAAGGTATAACCTAAAGGTGTTGTGAATATAAATTAATTATGTTAATGTTCATGTGTACCTCATGAAATTGAAGACGTATGTATATTCATATGCATATTTAAATATATAATATTTAATCTTCTGGAGGTCTGGCTAGGATAGTTATCATATAACTAATTTTGTATGCACAGGTGCACTGCCCTGAATCAATATACAATGATATCTGTCATGTTTATATAAAGCCTCCCCATTTGAAATTTCCATTGTATTTATACACCCACATTTATTTATTTGATTTGATTACTATTCATGCTTATGTAATATAAATTATTACTTACTATTTGCTATATCAGGTATTCTAAGTGTTCTAAGGAAATAAGCTTTGGTAAGCAATTAAGGTTATTAAAGTAACAGAAAATAGGTATAATCTAAATGGCCAATGACAGGTTTAAAAAAAAAAACTCTTGAGTGAACTATTTCCCATCTATTTTGAGTGCTAATTTTTAAGTGGACAAATTCTTGTTATAATGCCAAGGGAAAAAGAAAATGCCAGGGTGCCAGATTTTATGTGTAATAGGAACACGACTATGCAAAAGAAGATCCCAAAATGTTGTGAATCAGGGAAAAATATGCAAAGTCATTAAAATATTAATAGCAGTTATCTCTGGACATCAAAATCATGATGAAATTTTCTTGTTTCTGTTTTTCTGTGGTGAGCATATATTGCTTCTGTAAAAGATTATATATTCTTTTCTAAAATATATTCTAAATTTTTATTTTAAAATTCATTTATTTTAAGAGACAACTGAAATAATACAATATTTAGTAGCTACATATTGCTAACCAGGTACCAGACATTATTTTATATGTTTAATTTTTAACAATTCAATGAGCTAACTCATTCTTATTTTATAGCCAAGGAAACATAAAAACAAAAAGGCTAAGTAACTTTCCCAAATTTATACATTAGTAGATTGTGAAATAGGGATGAAAATAGGAAATATGGCATTTGTCTATGCTATACTACTACAACAAAATACATACAAGATCTACAAAACTCTGATGGAAGAAATCAAAGACCCAAATAAATGGAGATATAATCAAAGTTCATAGATAGGAAGGCTCTACATTGTCAAAAAGTCAGTTCTTGTTCAACACAATTCCAATCAAAGTTCCAGTCAGTTATTTGGTGCCTAACAACAAACTGATTCTCTAGTTTGTATGAAGAGAGAGAAAAAGACCAAAAATAGACAATAGTATATCAATGAAAAGGAACAAATTCAGATGACTGACACTATCTACATTAAGACTTACTATAAAGCTATAATAATCAAATCAGTGTGGTAAGGCAAATAAATAAATAAGTAAATAGGTAAATAAATAAATAAATAAATAAATAAAAGACCAGTGGATGAATGGAACAGAATAGAGAGCCCAGAAACAAATCTATATAAACATAGTCAACTGATCTTTGACAAGGGAGCTAAAGCAACACAATGGAGGTGAAAAGAGAATCTTTTCAACAGATTGAACTACTGGACACTCACACGCAAAACAAACAAAAAATAATTGAAACATAGACCTTACACCTTTTACAAAATCTAACTCAAAATGGATCATCAATCTCCATCATGAGAGGATGAACTATAAAATTCCTAAAAGATAACATAGGAAAACAAATCTAGATTACTTTGCATTTGGTGATGACTTTTTAGATACAAAACCAAAAGCACAATTTATGAGAGAAAAAATTGATTAGCTGGACTTCATTAAAATTAAAAAACATCTGCTATACAAAAAATAGCACTATCAAGGGAATGAGAATATAAGCTGAAAGACATAAATGATTAAAAAAGAATTCCAAAATATATAAGAATTCTTACAACTCAACATTAAGAAAACAAACTATGAAAAATGGGCAAAAGGCCTGAATAGACACCTCACCAAAGACAATTAGGAGATAGCAACCAGGCATATGAAAAGATGCACAATACCACTGGTCATTAGAGAAATGCAAATTAAAATGAGATGCCACTAGACGCTCTTAAATAGTGAAAATCTGAACACTGACATCAAATGTTGGTGAGGATCTGAAGCAACATGAAACCTCATTCATTGCTGGTGGGAATACAAAATAGTATACTTTGGAAAACAGTTTGGCAAGTCTGTACAAAATTAAACATACTGTTACCATATGATCAAGCAATCACACTCCTGAGTATTAATTAACACAAATGGGTTAAAAGCATTCGTCCACCCAAAAACCTGTATATGGATATTTATATCAGTTTTATTTATAATTGCCAAAACTTGGAAGCAACCAAGATATCTTTCAGTGGGTGAGTAGTTATCCAGATATCCAGAAAATGGAACGTTATTCTGTGCTAAAAGTATATAAGCTCCAAGCCTTGAAAAGACATTGAGGGACCTTAAGTGCATGTTATTAAGTGAAAGAAGACAACCTGAAAATGTTGAATGATTCCAACACTACTACAGTCTGGAAAGGCAAAACTATACAGACAGGAAAAAGATCAGTAGTTGTCAGGGGGTAGGTGGAGGAAGGATCGGTAGATTAAAAATTTTTAGGCAGTGAAACTAGTCTATATAATACTGTGATGGTGAATACACATTATTATACATTTTTCAAAACCCATAGAACTACAATACCAAAAATGCCCCCTAATGTAATCTATGAACTTTGGATTGTAATGAACTGTAAATGTAGGTTTGTGGACAGTAACAGCTGTACCAACCTGAGGTGGGCATTGATAGTGAGGGAGGCCTGCATTTTTGAGGGCAGAAGTATATGGAAACTCTATATACACTACTTTTTGCTCAATTCTGCTGTTAACCTAAAACTGCACTAAATAAAATAAAGTCTGCATTTTTAAAAATATGAACCAAAGTATCCTAAGCTATTAATGTTTACCTCATTTGATTCCCATAACAATTACATTAGTAGAAATTGTTCCATTACCAAATTACAGATGAGATCATTAAGACACCGAAGGTGGTGGTTGTTGCTTTGCTGTTTTTTAACACAAAGTCATTGAACTCCAGAGTGCCTCCTTGTAATGATCACAAGTTCAAAATGTTTTGAAAAATTCCTAAGTCTAAAACAGATTTTTCTGTAATTATCAACAAAAGCAAAATATTCTCTTAAGACAGTATTATTCTCTTTTTGATAGTGACATGCAAATTGGAAGAAAACCCAACTACTGGCTTTACCAGTAGTAAAACCAGGTGATAAAGCTGGATGATTTATTACAAATCAAAATCAAAATCAAAATCAAAAAATAATGTGTTAAAGCGGAGCCACCAAGAGCTGAATTGGCCTCCAGCTATTTTGTTTTTAGCTACCCTAACACTGACAGGATAGTTCAATATAATTGAACTACCAGGTCACTTGAAAACGATGCCCAAATTCTGATGTGGCACTAATGTAATAAAAATTGGTTGTGGCTCACCCTCTTAAATGGCACATGGTCTCCAATCCCTTAGTCCCCACCATTCCCTACTGTCTTTCCTACAACTGAGGCTACGTGATAACTATCCCAAATGACAGTATTTGAACTATTGTTTTTTATGGTACAACTGAGGAATTTTTTTTCTTTTACCTGTATGGTAAATATTAGGTAAGGCAAGAGGGTCTCATGTTTCGTAAAAAATGAGGATGTACATTTATTTATGGAAATGTTAAATATTCTATATGTTTAATATGCCCATATATCTATGTGAAAGAATACCAGTTAATTCACTGATAGAGATTTTAGAATAATTCTGACAAATATATGAGAAATGTATAATAAAGTTTAATTAATTCAAAAACACTGATATTTAAACAGGGCTCATGTGAAAATACAAACAATAGACATAGTGCTGCAATGAAATGCAAATGTGTATTAACTAAAAAAAATAAACTTGCTCTGGCATCAAAGCCTTTTACAGTTGACAAGTTCATAAAGTAGTGCCTACAGAAGATAATAGGAATTATAAGTCTCAAAAAGGAGCAAGTATATTAAACATAAGGAAAAAATCTTAAAAGCAGCAAGAGGAAAGGAGAGAGTTACCTATAAATTAGTTCCCATAGGACTCTCAGCTGATTTCTCAAAAGAAAACTTACAGGCAAGAAGGGGCTGGAAAGACATATTCAAAAGTCATGAAAGGCAAAGACCTACATCCAAGATTACTCTATCCAGCAAAGCTATCATTTAGAATGGAAGGGCAGATAAAGTGCTTCCCACATAAGGTCAAGTTAAAGGAGTTCATCATCACCCAACCCTTATTATATGAAATGTTAAAGGGACTTATCTAAGAAATAGAAGATCAAAAACTATGAACAGCAAAATTACAACAAACTCACAACTATCAATAACTAAACCAAAAAAAAAACAAAAACTAAGCAAACAACTAGAACCGGAACAGAATCACAGAAATGGAGATCACATGGAGGGTTATCAGCAGGGAGGGGAAGGGGGAGGATGAGGGGAAAAGGTACAGGGAATAATAAGCAGAATAGGTCTGCACAAAATTGACAGGGGGAGGTTAAGAATAGTATAGGATATGGAGAAGCCAAAGAACTTATATGTACAACCCATGGACACAAACAGTGGGGGGTAGGGGAATGCTGGAGGGTGAGGGGTATGATGCAGGAAGGAGGGGGAGAAAGGGGAGAAAAAAATTGGGACAACTGTTATAGCATAATCAATAAAATATATTTTAAAAAAGGAACAAGTATTTGCAAGAAATCTAGCTAGAAATATAGTTCATAGTGTAGAAGATAGACTTGGGAACTTACAGGACAAAGGATGTGAAAATGTTTAAGTATTTTCAAGCAGTTTCTTAAAGCTGATAAAAGCCTAAATACAAAAACAATACCTATTTGACTGTGTTCTTTGTGCTGTCAACTAGAATTTTGATCTGACCAGAGTACTTTCTGGTACATAGTGCAATGACAAGCACAAATTTTGGAAATTATGTATTTTGTGAGAAAAATCCTCAAGAGGTGAATATAGTCATTTAATCAGTGAATATTGAGTAAGGGTATTGGTCTGGCCGTGGTATGAAACTTAAACATAAAGCAGCAGTGATTTACTAGGACAGAAATTTCATATCTGTTCACTGTATCATTTGAGATCTCTTTGAGCTAAAAATGTTAACAATGAAATACACCATGAACATAGTAACAAAGAATCTCCCCCAGATTTGCTCCTGTGGCTTGAACCACTAATGTTTTGATGCTTTGCTTGATAAAGTGGAGACTTAGTCCTTAGTCAGCTGTACTACACAGAGGTTGGTAGCTTGATACGGCATGGTGCTGGAGATACAGATCCATACACACTCACATACATGCACACACACAGAACAAAAAAAAAACGCTTGTTCCCAACATTCAGAGAAATTACCACCTGTCACCAGTTAAACCCAATTAAAACCTGAATTTTTGTGGTTGATATTTTAAACATCAAAATTATTTAAGTTTTTTTGCAGTATTTTTCCCTGATTACACAAATTTATTATTCGAGGAACTCATTCTTAGAGAAAATTTATCTTTGCGGAAGGAAAATGGCACTGAACATTTGGCTTATTTTCCTATGCTAAGGCCATTCTACAAAGACAAAAGGGATGCCTGAAATACATTTCCAAAATTGTGTATTTAATGACCAGATTCTTAAAGAGAGAGAGAGAAAAAACATGAATGAAAATTGCAAATGGTTTACTGCTGAACTAGCATGTAAGACAGTTTTTAAAATCTAAAAACAGTGACACTGAAACCAGAGTGCTACAAAATACAGAAGCTCTTGTGCACAGATTCTATACATGTTTGGAAGTAGCTATATTTGAGAACATCTGTTTTCCATAGTGTACTGAAGAAAACTAAGCATCGTTTAAAATTAAAAGATGCCTTACAATGGAACAAAATACACAAAAGCAAATGTTGACACTAGAACTGAAAAAGAATGAAACACTTTTTTGGATCCAAACCAAATAAGTAATGAATTATAAAAGGAAATTTTAATCACAAAATTATGTAATGGTTAATATATTTGGTTCCCTGTGCATCCCAATGTTCATAGCAGCACAATTTACAATAGCTAGATGCTGGAAGCAACCAAGATGCCCATCAGTAAATGAATGGATCAAAAAACTATGGTACATTTACACAATGGAATTCTATGCAGCAGAAAGAAAGAAGGAGCTCCTACCCTTTGCAACAGCGTGGATGGAGCTGGAAAACATTATGCTAAGTGAAACAAGCCAGGCAGTGAAAGACAAATACCATATGATTTCACCTTTAACAGGAACCTAAACAACAAAACAAAGAAACAAGCAAAATATAACCAAACACACTGAAATAGAGGACAGGCTGACAGTGACCACAGAGGAGAGTAGAGGGAATTTCAGGGGACATTGGGAAGGGTTCACAGGAACAAACTTAAAGGACACATGGTCAAAAACTAGGGGGAGGGTGGTAATGGGAGGGAAGTGGGGAGGGGTGGGGGGGGCTGGACTGGGAGTAAAAAGGAGAAAACTGTATTTGAACAATGATTAAAATAAAATTAAAAAAAATATATATATATATATTTGGTTCCCTTTAGCTAAAAGTAAAATAAAATATCTAACATATCTGTACATTATACAATAAAAATAAAATTGAATTATATTTTTATTGTTATTTTGTATCCATCCATCTAATTTCACTAATTTATATTGACTGGCTGGCCAAATTCTAAACAAATAAGAAGTTTCAAACGAGGGAATTTATTATAATTGAAAAAATATACAGTTTACTACTAATAATAATTATTATTTACTAATAATTAAACTGCAGCACAAACAATACTGAACACCAAATATGAAGGCAGGGGAAACCAGAATTCTGTGTATATCTCTGAAGTAGCTATTGTAATTATCACAACTATTGTGCAAAGATTTTATCCATGTTTGGAAGTGGACATTTTTTCTACCATTATGAGAACAGGTTCAATACCCTTCTAAAGGTGGCATCATCTTCTTATATTAAAAAATAAATTTGATCTTGGACTCCAGTTGGTCTCAAAACTCACAAGTTTCTTCTTCTTTTTTACATTAACAATGACCGTTAAAGTCCCTATTAAATTGTAATGCCTATATTCTTTCTTGTCTGGAGAGATTGTCATCTTTCCTTTTATATATAAACACATTACCTCAATTATCAAGGTTATGATAAATTACATTGTAAAGGGTAACACTATCCATGTATGCCAAAGATAAAGTAAATTAAATTAACAGATAGATTAGATATAAAGAAGGATATTAAGAGATTATGGAATTACTTCCCCCAAAATCTTTAAAAACAGTTCAGATACCCATCTGCCTACAATAGTCTAGGTAAGGTTTGCCTGGAGCCAGCAGGATGAAGCAGAAAGATAACCTCTAGAGGTTTCCTTCAACTGTATTTTTTCTAAGATTTGACTGTATTGCCCTCTAACTGTTCTGGCATCTTCTCAATTTTCTGACAAAGATTCTGGGCGGCATAGTTCCTTAATGTTAACATACTGTCACTCTAATTTTTTAGTTATATGTTTCCATATAAAAGAAAAGTAGCCAAAAGGGAAATATTACCAAACTTCAGATTTTATGTAAAAAGAAAAAAATTAAATATGGTCAAGTCTGGTAAACATTATTAAAAGTCACAATTGCAAAATTTTTTAAACATGTAAACCCCACTGGATCCTTCATTACTGTAGCCTCATGGTAAAATAATATGATTCTGAATTTCAAACAGAATTTTAAAATTTTCACATTATAAATTAAAAAACATTTTCCAAAAAAACTGGCGCATATTCCCTTAATGCTAAAATGAAGTTAAATATCTTGCCAATATATTTTTAGGTATTCTTAAGGTATGATAAATTTAAGGCGATCCAGAAGGCCACCAAGGTTGGGTGCCTCCAAAAGTCTGCGGTGGAAAGGGGGTTGCTGTACACAGAAACGAGCAGGGGAATGGCGCCCTCTGGAGTAGGACAGTGCCCGACTCCATTAAACTCTGCGGCTGCTCTGGAAACAGCTTGCTCATGACGTACTTCTTCCATAATTGTTTTCATGGTGATTTATTATACAGAATCAGAGGGACTTGGTTATTTAATGAGCAAAGTTGATCAATAGTTCAATTTTTTAACTCTCAGATAGTTTTTTAAGTGAAACATCAAAAATAGATATTATTTGAAAGACAACCCATTGAATGGGAGAACATATTCACCAGTACACCTGATAAGGCCTTATTATCCAAAATTTATAAGGAACTTATAAAACTCAACACCAAAAAAACAAACAATCCTTAAAAATGGGCAAAGGACAAGTATAGACACTTCTACAAAGATGTACAGATGGTAATAGACATATGAAAGATGTTCAATGTTACTTATCATCAGAGAAATATACATTAAAACCACAATGAAATATCACCTCACACCTGTGAGAACAGCTATCATCAATAAATCAACAAATGACAAGTGTTGGCAAAAATGTGGAGAAAGGGGAACCTTGGTGAACTGTTGGTAGTGATGCAGACTGGTGCAGCCACTGTGAAAAGTAGTATGGAGGTACAGCAGAAAATTTAAAATGGAACTGCCTTATGACCCAGTGATCTCACTCCTGGGAATATATCCAAAGAATCCCAAAACACTGATTCAAAGAATATATGCACCCCAAGTTCAATGCAGTGTTATTCATAATCACCAAGACTTGGAAGCAGCCCAAGTGCCCATCCATAGATGAGTGGATAAAAAAGCTGTGGTACATTTACACAACGGAATGGTACTCAGCCATAAAAAAGAAAGGAGTCGTATATTTTGCGACAGCATAGATGGACCTAGAGAGTGTTATGCTAAGTAAAACAGGCCAGTCAGGGAAAAACAAATACCATATGATTTCACTTACATGTGAAATCTAATGAACAAAAAAAACTGACAAAACAGATAGAGACTCATAGACACAGAGAACAGACTGACAGCTGTCAGAAGGGAAGGTGGTTGGGGGATGGGTGAAAAAAGGTGAATAGACCAAGCAAAGGAAAAAAAAAATTCATAGACACCGTAAACACTATGGTGGTTACCAGAGTTTCAGAAAGAGAGTGGAGGGAGATAGAAGAGGGTAAAGAGGGGGTAAATGTTGATGGATGAAAACTTGACTAGTGGTGGTGAACACACAATACAATATACAGATGATGTATTATAGAATCGCATATCTGAAATCTATAAAATTTCATTAACCAATATCACCCAGTAAATTCAATAAAATAAATTAGTAAATACAAAACAATATATTTACTTACTGGAGAAATATTTTCTATAACTAAATTAAAGCTGGCATTTCTTAAGTGAACAGTAATGCACTAAGTTTTACACTGAATTTTGAGGAGTTTGAAACTGTGTATTTGACTGGACTATATTCTCAGCTGTTAGGCCCTTTAATCAGGAGGTTATCAGAAATCTTTCCAAAGTTAATTCTACTTTTTAAATGCTGTATTTTAGCAAATTGTTGTGCATTTTCACTGACACCCTGCTTTGACATTGTAAAGTAATTACTTTTTGCCAGTTTTATGTATATATATTTACATACAAGAGGATGCACACCTTTGAATCATTGAGTTTACAGCTCAATATTTATCTTCTGTATATTCAGTGTAACGGCCACTGGAAACAAGCTATGTTTCTTAGCATTCCTCAAAGTTCCAAGTTAATCCCAATTGCCATACCAAGGAAGCACTAATCTAATTTCTATCACTGTATCCTAGTTTTGCCCATTTTGGAGCATCATATAAATAGAATCTCATTCCATGTACTCATTTTCTCTAGCTTCTTTCATTTAACGTGATTTTGAGATTCAGAAAAAAATAGATATTTTTGCCATGTTAGTCATTCATTTATAGAAAGTTCTATCCTAAATCCTTTGTGGCACTAATACTTTTAGATAGCTTAGATCACTGAAATCATGATATTTTACAAGCTAATAGTTTTATTAGCTCTACAGGCAGGAGTAGAAACCTATGTAAGAACAACTTACATAATGAATTTCTGCCTAAAATAATAATGAGTATCAGACATATTTTCCAAGGTCTGCAGTGATGTGTTAGTTATTTAGGATATAATGGCAATTGATGTTTAAGGTAGGTTTTTTACAGACAAATTTGTTGATTCTGTGAAAAAGTGATCAGCAGAGATTGCAATAGGGCCCAAGTCAGCTACTTGTAGTTATTACAAAGAATGTGGGTAACACAATGTGTTTCTCCTAGCAAAAGCAGTAGAATTCCATAACACCTTTTGGGGAACCAGTAGTTAGAATTCAACACACTCACCTAGCAAAAACTCTGCAAAGTGCCTGTGACTTATGATGGTAAATGACTTAAATATCATGTGTGAGTAAGTTTATTCAGTGGGGAGGTATGAGAGAAGACAGTATGTCCAGAGAAAAAAATATCTGATTGCCTTTTCATAAATCAGATGGTTTACATAACTTGAAAAAAATTTCTCTAACTTTGAGAATGGTGGCTGGGAAAAATAGGAACCACAACCTCAAGAAGGCATGGTGTCACCTTTAAAATCTGTTAGCATTTTCACAAATGCTTTTCAATCATCAGAAGAAAATGTTTGCATTTCATAAAATAAACAAACATGCAGTTATAACACAATCTGCACATTGTCATTTTATAACTATACGTAACTAAAGGGTGGATTGTATGCTTTTACTAAATCATTTGTTGTATTTATTTAAAGGAAAACAGAGTATTTAAATTCATATAAATGCCCCTAACTAGAGTTTATTGATCAAGTAACTTATTATAAATATATAGATATCTCTTTAACTGAAATATTTGTATAATTTTTATTCTAATATGAAGAAGATAAATTCCATTTTACTATAAGTGACTATATTTTATTTTAATAAAGACAAAAGGAAGAGATGCCTACAGTAGTTTATACACAGCTGCAGAAAAAGCTTATGTGGCTAGAGCAGTTCATTGCCTCGTATCTCTTTTAATTATACTATAATTGTTTAATGAGAAGAAACATTCGTCACATGTATGATCTGATGCAAGGGAAAAAAGTGACCTTTACTTGTATTATGCTTTTTTCATAAGATATCAAATATATCTATATGAATCATTGCAGCTGCTTTGCTGTTTTCACACAATGCACACATCACTTTCTGCAAAAAAATCAATAAATTAATATTTCTGGCCACCACTCAGAGGGAAAAAACTCAAGCATACTGTAACTGTATAAATCACAAGTCCAGTTTAACATGAATTAAATGCATAAAATCCATCAGTGTCTCTGGAATTTTGCCCAAAGCATTTGAAAACCACAAATAAAGCAAATGTGACGTTAGTTTGGTTTGTGAAAGATTCACTTTTCCTTCGTGTTTCAGAAAGATAATAAGACTTGAGTCAAGTAATAAAAATAGTTTAAATTTAGGACTCACAATAAGTCTGTTTAGTAAAGTTTGAAACTGGCAGGAGACTTAGCCATTTCTGTATTTTCCATTTCTTGTTGTTAAAGCTTTCATTGTAATACCTGTAAAATGTGTGTATGTGCCCAGAAACATGCAGTTTATAGTACTCGTTTCAAAAGTGTCTGCATTTGAAAGCAATGTTTGGCACAAGAAATCAGCAAAGACAGAGGAAAAATGTCTTAAAATCACTGTAGGAGTGACAACAAAAAATGGAGAGAGACATACTTCTCCAGTCTGACCCTTGGTGATACTTTTCTGGTTATTGAGTGTATAAATTCCAGTCCCCCTAATACGACTGAAGGGGGAAACATGATTAGCATACCATTCAAAGTTCACAGCTTTCAATTCAGCTGATGTAAGTTCACTCTGTATAAAATGACCGTTAATATTTTGTTCCTTAACTTAAGCACTAAATTTTGTAGGATTAAAATTTGTATTAACTGTCTCTTTCTTAATTTAGGTTTTTATTTGTTATGATTGTCATTCCTAACTCATCTTGGCAATAATATCTTTCTGTACATAAGAGCAGGAGGAGTTTTAAAGCAAAAGGTGGCACTGGCCATGGCACATAATTAGACTTCACAAGCAATCCTTGGTAAAATAAATAATGTGAAGGGAAATTGTTGTGGCCACTTCAGCCTCTCGGTTCCACAGATATAAATCCATATTTCACAAGAAAAGAGAGCTAGGAAGAAATAAATAGTCAGACATCATTGAAATGACTTGTTTTTAGAATTTACTTAATAGAATTATTAGGTAGCTGCTTGCTATCAGAACAAAAGATCCCTGATATAGAAGATCCAGACAAGGAAAACATTTTCACCCCGCTGATATAAAGAGACTCTAATGTAAAGAGGCAAGACAAGTGAACTTCTCAATTAAAAAAAAAAAAAGATTCCATGCAGAGCTGGGACAAAACTGTACACAAGTTCGTACTCACTTATTTTCCTAGTGCTATCTTGTCTTCAATGGCTACAAGTAGTTGATGTTATTTGCAGAAGAGCTCTGGGTACAAACAAAAGACAGTATTTTCAGAAGAATTTTTCTCTATTCAGGAGTAATTGTTCAGTGCTGATTTAAAGAAAAAGAGTGCCTTTTATTGAGTGAATTGCCAACACCTTTCAGTGCTTTGCTTAAGATGATGATGATCTCAAAGAAAGTGCTATCATACTGTAGACATTTTAAATATCTTACCTCTTTAATATCTTTTAGTTCTTAAGGAGTCTATTCTGTCTTTGATACATGTGCTTGGTGCTCATCAGGGCTAATGAGAATTAGCAACAAAATGGGCCCTTAATCACTTATCTCATAGTACAGAAAGGCATGATTTGAGGACTTGATTAGGGCTATAACTGAACAAGATAATGTAAAGATTTGATTCTCTTCAAACATCTCCACTGCAATAACTCAACCAGAAATTTATTATAAATTTTTTTCTCCTAGATATTTTACCATTGTCGCCATTATTTAAGTATATGATGAAAATTTTATAAAAACTTTAAAGGTATTTAAACACTAGTTATTTTAAAAAAGCAAAGACAAGTATTCATAGTACCTGCAACACTAATTTTGAATTTATTTGGTGTACACTAGTTTACAATACAAGTACTTACCGTGTTTGAAAGTGAAAAGTTACCTTATTTGTCCAAGAAACATTGTGGGAGAAGTATTTTCACTGAGTTTGAAGTTTTTAAGACAGAACATACTTTTAGAAAACTTTACCATTTGTGTGACACACATTTATAAATTCAAGCTGAGAAAAGTACTAATCTATATAAATACACTGTAGGCAATACAGAATGTATATTCCTTGGAGCAAAACAAAGTGAGATCTGGGAATTTCTGTGGGTTTCTGTCATCCTGATGCCGATTATCTGAGCACACCTAGTTTCCATGTGGCTTTTTTCTGTCTTTATCTGGAGTGCTTTTCTCCTCCCGAAGGATACAGTCTACTTCCCCAAAGACCTCTGTTCCTATGAAACTACTTTACTTTACAAGCCAAAGCCAGAAGTTTTTATTATTGCCAGAAGTGTTTTTTACTTCCAATCTTGAGTTTCAGTGCTTCTCATGGCAAACATTACACCACCATTACATTGTGGCTTAAATGAATGGGTCCAGCCACATCATATAGGTGGCTATAGTCATGCATACTCTTTCTCTGTCTCACCCATGAAATCAAGTTGATCAAGTCCTTTGGCATCGAATTTCTAAATGTCTTTCAAATTTGCTTACTTTCTTCTCACTACACTACCCTGGCTCAGGCCACAGTTAACTTTTACCTGGATGAATATCTAATCTCTTCACACAGAAGCCCAGAGATAGCTTTCTAAAATGCATACTTCATTGCATTAAGCATGACCCTGCACCTCACTTTAAATGCTTAAAATCCATCAATGATTCTCCATTGCCCACAGGGTATTGTCTGAATTCCTTTCTTGGGCTTACTTTGTAATTAGAGACCCTCTTGCTTTTCTAGTTTCTTTTCTACTACTTCAACTTCCATATAAGTTTCTATACCTTCTCTTCATGTACATTTAATTCATAAACAAGGTATACTCATAATTTTGTGTGTTTAAAATTTTGCATAAGTAGTAGCATATCATTCCTATTTTTAACTTACATTTTTTTAGATTTACTTCTTAATTCATATAAATCTAGTTCTTTACTGTCCAGAAATCTGTTGTTTAAATGAAACAATAAATTTATCCATTCTTCTACTTTAATATCATTGTGTCTCTAAACACTGGCATAAACACTGGCTACTCAAAAATGTTAATATTTATAATTTTGTAAACAATATAGTGTTCATTAAAAAATATAAAAGAGCTCTGGCTAGTGTAGTTCAGTGGACTGAGCACAGGCCGTGAACCAACCGAAGGGTCGCCAGTTTGATTCCCAGTCGGGGCACATGCTTGGGTTGTGGGCCAGGTCCCCAGTACAGGGCACGTGAGAGGCAACCACACATTGATATTTCTTTCCTTCTCTTCCCCTCTTTCTAAAAACGAATAAATAAAATCTTTAAAAAATATGTAGAAAAGAATGTTGTATGGCTGGATATAATTGTAAATTTACTGTTTTACCTCCTCCAGTCCAACCCAACCAGAGGGGAAAAGGTGAAAAGACGAAAGTTCTGGGAACTCTCATTAATCTGGGAAGCCTTTCTGTTTGGAAGAGAATATTGAGGAGCTGAGAGATAAAAGAAATGATAAAAATTGTACTGGTCAGTACAAGCCCTTATTTATTAACTCCAGAAGTTGGTCAGTTAGTTATTAACTCCGGAAGTCAGACATGAACAATGGCCTGAATTCATGATTTTTGTTAGCAAAGCAAAGCATAAAGGTATAATCAGAAAAACCCAATTACAGAAGGGTAAAGAAGAAGAACATAAGTGACAAGGTGATTTGAGGGAGCAGGAGACCAAGTGAAGAGGTGTCAGATAGTGTTTCTCTCCTTACCCTCTACACGCCAAAAGATTAATAAAACTGTCTCTCTCAGTATGCTAACCTTTCTGGCATCATTTTTCCTGAAGCCAGGGCTGGATTGGCAAGAGTTGCTAAGCCTAGATAGAGAAACCACTCTAAATGGAAGCAAAAGAGTTGGGGTTCCACACTGAGTCAAATTAATTATTTTAAAACTCTCCTAACTAAGTGGCATAAATGTATCTCAGAAGAATTTTTTTTTAATCTCAGACTTAAGAAAGATAAAGGAATTGAGTTCTCTAAACAAACTGCATAGTTTCAGGTAATGGCCATTCATCCTGCCATGCCCATAGGAATTAGAAAAATAAGTTAAGAATCAGAGTTAAGCAGCCAAACTACACATCTGAAAGATCAAGAGGTCTCATGTAAAGTGAGGAGGAAGTCAAATTGGGTTTAGAAGAAATGTTGTCAAATGTGCAAACCATAAGAGCCAAAAGGAAGAAAAAAGAGGAGGTGGGAGGGAAGGAGAAGGAGGAAAGAAAGAGATAAAACAGGATGGAAAAAAAAAAAACATAAACCTAAAAAAATGAAGAGAGTGTCCATGAGTCCTTCTTTCTTTATCTTTACCTAATCAGAACACAAATTAGATGTGTTAATACACTACAATATTTTTTTAAGTAGAATAAAATAAGAGGGTATTTGTAGAGTTAAGGAAGGACACAAATTGAAGAACACCATTTTATATTTAAATTTAAAAGAATAAAATAAAGTGATTTAACATTTTTATTCATGGCCTGGAGATGAAGGGGATTTATTTGGATTTCTTCTGACTTCTCCTTTACTTTTTAATAAGCACATAAAACTAGTACCATTAAAATGAAATAAGTAGAATGCTAATAAATTGGATTGACAAAGCCAAATCTAAAGTGAGACCTTCAAGCACGCACTCGATATAATCACATTAAATCCATAAAGGAAACTACCAAAATGATTTTAAAATTTGCTAATAAATATGGATTACAGATATAATCCAATCTAAATGTTACCGGTTTCCTTTAAGTAAGCAACACAACAAATGGGATAGAAAAACGTTTTCAGTGATAGGATACAAGAAACATTTCTGAAATTAAAGAACTAAATCTGTACTTTATAAAGAGATATTATAATCTTGAAACACTTATCCTCAGTAAGAGGGAATGATGTAGTAAATAGTGTAAAAGCATAATATATGTGAGGTCAGTGCTGAGAAGGAAAAGTTTAAATCCCGTCAATGGAATTGAATCTCTGCCATATCTCATGCCATATCTCATGGCAGAGATATCATTTGAGATATGCTTTCAGAGCTAGATTTTTTGGAAGATAATGGTAAGGAAAAATGTGAACAGTAGTTTGAGCATGGGTAAAGTGAGAAATTATGAGGATTATTTAGGGGAATTTAATGAACGGAAGGCTGACAGATAAATGTGAAGTGCAAGTGGGGCTTAAGAGTAGAAGTGATGAAGAAAATGTAGCCAATGTGCAAAGCCTGACTTATTCTGTACGCAATAAAAACTGTTTAAATATTTTTAATTAAACCTCTACTTGTTACTTTTTTATTCCAACAGACAATTCCTACTCATAAACCAAGAATTTAAAATAAAAGCTGTCATGAATATTTCAGACTGAATTGCCCTTCCCTAAAAAAAATGGAAGAGCTTAACACACTGGTTTCAACCTGAGGCATTTGGCCATGTCTGGAGACCTACGGTATTTGGTTGGCACACCTGGGAGGAGGGTACTATGGGCACTGAACATGTAAAGGACAGGTATGCTGCCACTCATGCTATAACGCAAAAGACAATCTCCTCCCCCAAAGAATTACCAGCCCAAAATATCAATAGTGCTGGTGTTGAGAAACCTTGGCCTACATTTAAGCTAACCAGCAAAACCCAAACAAATATTTGCCATTTTTGTTCTGTTCAAGAAGTTGCAACACTCTAAATGTACATCCACCATCCACCATACACAAAACCCCTTGTCCCAGTAGAAAGATCTCTGTACCTACATTTTATCGAAAAGCACTGTCTGCTTAATCTAGCCATCCTGCTCAGCCTTGATATCCAAAGAGACTGCCAAATTAACTCCCTTCTACAATAAACCTATCATCATCTGAATCTTATTCCATTATAATTCTATACTTCTTCCCTCCAACTAATTATCCCACAGCTACCTTCTCAGCTCTTTCCTCCATGCTCTTGGAATCCAATTCTCTTATAAATAAATTATTCTACATCTTCTACTTCTTCACAGAATGCTCACATACTTTCCTATGGCATTCTCAAAGGTCCCAATGTACTGTGGGTGATGGGAGGACAGTAGACACTCATCTTAATTCCTATATCTTCTTTTAAACCAAATGTCACTTTCTTAAAATGACTTTTTTAGGCTCATGACACCTGGCTCCATACTCTCAACATCTCCTTTATCTCTCATGATCCTCTTTGTCACATACCCAAATTCATTAAGGATGCTGCACATCTCTAGTCACAAATGCAGTCACAGTCGTGAGCATCCTCAACGTTCACGTGTGCAACTTTCCCACCACCCTAGGCTTACAGACCTCCTCATTCCAGGATGTCCGCATGCACTCAGTTAGCCATCCACACACAGAAACCTATCACTTTGAACTTGCCACCCATTTTTGCTGGGACTGAATGATTTATACGTCTGGTGATAGTTGAAAAAATAATATTTTGTGATCTACAAAAATAATGTTCCACTTAAATTTCAATGTCTACATATAAAGATTTCTTAGAAAACAGCCACCTATTCACTGATGTATTGACTGTGGCTGCTTTCATTCAACAATAGTATTGGGAGTTGTGACAGAGATTATTGGCTATGAACCAAAAATGTTTACAATTTGAGTCTTTACAGAAAAAGTTTGTTGACCACTGTCTGAATAAATGAGTTTAAGAAATAAGTCCAAATAAGTCAGACAAAAAAAGGCAAGTACCATATTTCACTTATACATGGGATCTACAAAACAAAACAAACAGAAACAGCTCATGGACGTAGAGAACAAACTGATGGTTACCAGGGGAAAGGGCGTGGGGGTGCAGCCTCCAGGGTTATTTCGAATTTTAGTTAGCTCTAGCTACTTTAGAATCAAGAATCAAGAACTCTTTTTTGCTGCTGATCTGTTAATAATTTACACAGTCATACTCCTTATGAGTGTTACTTTTACTCCTAACAACAACTGGCTCTTTTAATTTATTTTCACTATATGCTATCTTAAAAATTTACCTTGCCTGTTGTCCTTAGTTCTAAATTCAGCTTTTACAACCTGGTAGGCATAGCAACTGTTATTAGCTAAGGTGATTATTGAGGCATTTATTAAATTAAATGCACAAAAAATGTATATGCTTGGATTAACTCATCTATAATTCTAGCTATTGAGCTGCTTCTCAGTCTGTGATTTGACTTTCCTAATGTGAAGATTTCACACAGTTCAGTCACCCATGTTTCAAAAGATGGCAGCCTGGGAATCACCCCCCATCAGCCTGGAAACAAGGTTTCTTTCAGAAGAAGTTGTTGCATTATTATCGTCTCCAAAAATGTGTTTTATTGGTTCACACTCATAACATTTTCTTTATAGCTGGAATCTAACTTCCTTTAGAGAAGAAATCACTTCTACTTTTACATCCATGATTATACTTAATAAGACTTATTTAAGGATGCTCAAAATCAGTTGTGGCATGAATGGTCATTTCTACTAACTAGTATAACAAAAAAATCAACAGACTTTAGGTTATTCAAAATCAAAATTGTGAAACAAAAACATTTGCATTCAAAAACAAAGGTGAAAATTTATTAGTGTTTTCTAAGTAAAATATAAATTGTGTGTGTATATATTGCTTCCTGAATATATATAGGTATAAGAATCAAACCTCCACTTTGGTTCAAAAGAGAGATTTTTATTTTAATATTTCATATTCTGGTATATAAAATTATGAACATAGAGTATAAGCCTAGAGAAAGTACAAGAATTCTACAGATAAATTGCAAATAAAAATAAATTCAGAAAAAATAGATTACCCCTTAATGACTAATTTTTCTTCTCAAGTGAACAACTAATAATATATAAAAAAAAACATACCTGGACTTATCACATAAGGTATTCCAAATTTTAGAATTCTTCTTTTTGATGGTCCTAAATCTAAAGGTTCTTTAAAATAGAAGCTTTTGAAATTAGTGAATAAGTTTACAAAATGCAATTATATTATGCTACAACTTGACAAAGAACCATCAATTAATGCAATTTTTGTTTTTCCTTCAAAAAATTGGTGACTACCACAAATCAGAATTTATAATAGTTAAAGTGAAGTTTCATATGTTAAAATACTGAGATAAACATTTAAATTCTATTTCTACCAACCAGGATTAGATCTGTATATCAAGTTAACGACTAACTTTAATTATATAATAGAATTTTATTATAGAATAGTACACCTGAAACTCATATAATTTAATTAACCAATCACCTCAATAAATGCAATAAAAATAAAAAAGAAAATACTTATCACACAAAAATAAATTAATCTAAGTTAGCTTTTTAAAATAATTATTAGATGTTCAACAAGAATTATAGCCCAATATTTAAATGCTTATATATTTTTTAAAGATTTTATTTACTTATTTTTAGAGGGGGAAGGGAGGGAGATAGAGAGAGAGAGAGAGAGAAACATCAATGTGCATTTGCTGGGGGTTATGGCCTGCAACCCAGGCATGTACCCTGGCTGGGAATCGAACCTGGGACACTTTGGTTCCCAGCCCGCGCTCAATCCACTGAGCTACGCCAGCCAGGTAAATGCTTATATTTTTAAAATTAATTTAGATAACTAGAATAATAGTTGGTCTCACACGGTGATTCAGTTTTGAAATAGAGACTGTCCATGTCTATATTGTAAATAATAAAATTGAACTTCTTTGAACAGAGCACTAAAATATGTGACAATAGTGATCATATGTCTATTCCATAATATCACTTAAATGTATCCATCTTCCTCTGACATATAAATAATACCATATAGCATTATTCTTCTTAAAAGAAACTGACTATATGAAAGTTCAACATATGGGGAAATAATAACATGCTTCCAAAAGTAAAGGAGAAGCTCTTATGATATGACATTAAATTCTAGATCTAAAGTTGTTCTGGGAATAGCTATTTACACTGCTGGTACATTTCATGTTAGAGGTCCTAGTCTATTGAGTACTTTTCTCTTATTCCCATCTAAAAAAATAAAATAAAACAAAACAAACACTCCCCTAAATAAAAAAAATCTTGCCCTGGACTTCTCATATCTCTGTGTTTAAAATCCCCACAAACTGCCTCTACCTGTAATGAAATATCTATATATGTATTCATAGTTATCTAATAATTTATACTATTCTGCTGGCTTTATTTTATTGTTAATTTTATTTAAAAATGAGTTTAAAGCCAATTTGTTCAATAAGAAGAGTTGATAATTTCCAAAGGATCTGATACAGAAAGTCTGTGCAAATGGTTCACAAAATATTATCTTATTAAATGTAACCATATTTTAATGCTGAGTTGGACTTAAATTATTTAAATCATTCAGTTTTTCATTTGGTGTATGTTTATCTTAACATTAATAGCATACTACAAAAGAATGTTTAGTGCATTAATGGACTACCAAATCTTGTCCTTATGGTGTAAATCTGGGTTTATCACTGACCATCTTCTACCTTTATCCCCCACCTCCCATCTGAAACATAACTACATATAGGAAAAGCACAATATGCCAGCACCAACATAGTTCACCATTATAGGAAACTTGTCTTAGTCCTCTCCACATATATGTTAATATAAGATATGTGAAAACATTTTATTAATGCATATATACATATATTTGTATATATTATGTACCTATATGCATATACAAACATATATATTTCCCCAGAAGCAATATCTACATCATAGAAAGCTATACATGTTATATATGTACATGTTATATATTGAATCATTCCATTCAGTATTATAAGATATAACTTCAAAGGTTCCTCCCTTCTATATATACTTGTCCACAAATAATTCAAAGAATATGACAATTTTTGTGATGATTACTTCTCATCAAAGAAAAAGAATTTCAAGTCATACAATAAGAAAAAATATTACAAAGTCATTTGTATGAAACAGGAATTGTGGCCATATTGAACTTGGTAATTGTTTCGTGTAACATGATGTGTATGTGCAGTGAATCCAGAAAGTGAGTTTGTCAGAGCATCTGGTAGATGATTTTGCATGCCTACTTCCTTCCACTGAGGCAGCAAACGAAAGAAAGAGCCACTGCCCTTTCTCTCCTAATATAAATTCTTAGTCTGTGCAAGTATGCAGATGTGATAAATACATGTTTCTTTTGGAGAGCAAAAACTTACGTCTTTCCCAGTCACACAGATGAGTGGTAAGCAGACTAAAATGTAGAATCTGCCATGTTGCTTTTGCTATTATCATTAGCATTAAATCAACATTTGTCTGCTTTGAGCGAGATCCAACAGTAGAAAAGTAAATGACCTAGAGACAAGCAAAATTTAAAATTTACCCCAGACCCACACAAAATCTGATCGAATGAACTCTTTCTTATCGGCTATTTTGCTTACTACATTATTCAGTGGGAAACACAGGGAGTTTCTGGAAGACTCAATGCTGTTTCATTTCTAATACATACTTAACATAGTACAATTGTCCATGGAATTTAAAAATTTCCAAAATATATGTGAATGTTGGAACCAAAATATTTCTTACAAACTTTGTGTTTTCTAGCTACCAGGGACTGAAGGGGACTGTTAAAAATCAAGAGAGAAGGGGGAAGATGGGGGAAGGGGAAAATAAGGCAAAATCAGGGAAAGCATTGTCCATTGTGACAACCAATTCATCATGGACCTTTGTTTGGAATTTTCCTCAATAGGCCAGAACACAAGGTTTTTGTTTGCATAGACATATTTTTTCTTAGTGACAAGCAGTTTCCCTGCTAGCTATGATCCTTGCCCACGTGATTTTTTCACAAACTGGTGGTTTTCTCTCATAGAGCTATAGCTTCTGGAGGACTCTTTTTCTCTTTCAAGCACATTTTGCAAGGGAAGGGGAATAATGCTTTTTCTTTGCCCTTCTAACCTTATTTTTACCACCTGGCCAGCTTCATGTCAAAATATTAATGTCTATTTTCAAAGAAAACTGAAGGTTCTCTAATAGTATAACATTATAAATTGAATCTACTGTCCCCAAACTCCTTAATCAGATGCTCTATATAAAGTTTTAAAGTATATATTATTAAAACATGGTTTTCTAAGGCACTGTACATTTTTTCTCTAGACTCTGAAATGTATACTGTTTACTGACACTTCCCATCCACATAGTTGACTCATGACTCAGAAGCCATCTGTGTAGGATGGGCTAGGCAGTAAACACGGACCCAAGCTAAGTCTGCCTGAAGGTTCATCTAGGGGGATTCCACTGGGAACTGATCATCCCTTTGGACAAAAGTATTAAAGTATCAAGGACAGAGATTGTTGGCCATTTTGGTCGGTGGGAGTAAGATGATAGGAGAGCAATCTTGAAGACCAAAATCTATTGTGTTGTGATTGACTCATGGGAGAACACTCTAGCCTGCCCTGCTCCCAGGCAGTGAGCCATCCTGTCCTTGGTGACAGATGAGAATCTGAGTGTAGCACAGTGCAAAGATTTTGGTCCTTGGAGTCAAACAGTTGATTCTAGTCTCCACTTTCTTTCCTCTACTTAAAAAAAAAAGTTTAACATTTTCAAAGTATAATTTACAAGTAAATTGTAAGGTATTTATTTACTTTTTAAAGACTTTATTTATTTTTAGGCAGAGGAGTGGGGAGGGAGAAAGAGAGTCAAGTATTTGACTCTAGTATTTTTATTTATAAAATGAAAGATATACCCATGCCATTACTGTTGCTGTGAGGACTTAAGACCATCTGCAGATAGTGGCTGACTAATATCAGTTGCTCTTAGATAGTGCTTTCTCCTCCCTTCCCGTCTTTTCCCTTTCCTTCCCTCCTCCTCCCCTCCTATCCCCTACACTCCCCTTGCCTTCTTTCCCCTCCTCTGCCTTCTCCTCTGCTCTCCTCCCCTCCTTTTTCCTCTCCTGCCACTCCTGTCCTCTCCTCTCCCTGCCCCCTTAAAGAATTTCCTTTAAAATCTTTAGAAAGAACTAGAGGGACAGTTGTCATTTTCAAGAGGTCATGAAAGGGGCTTATTAAAGTGTTACCTTGGCTGTTATTTAACCAGTGATATCATACAAAAAGAAAACAGATTAAGGTAGTAGGGAGGGGCAGTGCAACCTGTGTGAGTGGAATATCCATCGTGAGGCACGGAGTTTAAGAGCTAAGTCTGCAGAGGATAATCATTTGTCTGAGAGCAGCATTGAAAAGTAAAGGTCTGAGGAGTTAGTAATTTAGTCAGATTTAAACTTCAGAGAGATAATTCTGGAGGCAGAAGGGAACATAGATTAGGGAATGGAAGCAAGAGTGAAGGTGAGAAGCAGCAGTTTAATAGTGCACTTTAGGAAGCACAGGGGGCTAAATGAGAACAATGACAGAGGGGCAGACGCAGGAACAGCAGGACTTGGTTTCGCTAGGCCTGTGGGGAGGCCCCAGAGCAGTGTAGGGAGTGCGGGAAGAGAGGGCCCGAGGGGAAAGTGAGAGAAAATATCACTCCAGACTGAAAGGAAGCAAACATTTTTTATTTCACCTACTTGGTTTAGGTGGATTTAGAACTTAAACATTCCTTGTTGAAACCAGGAAATTGTTGTCAGGACCTTGGAAACTATGTTTAATTAATAGTTTAAGAGGTACAATATATGACAGTAATTAATGAAAATACAGTATTACAATATGATGATATTAGGTTATAGATAAATGCCTACATATTCCACATCTAAAATCAGAACATGTCTGATAACAGACTCTTTTTTTTCTTTCTCACTTATGAACTTAATTATACAAAAATAACTGAAAGAGGAAATTACATTGAAAGGCTTGTCTTTATTTAAAAGAAAACGTTTTTAGGAAATCTGGACTCATGTGGAAAATCAGACTACACTTCCATAATACACTATGTATTATGTCACTTCCATAATATATAGAATAATTGACCACAAATGAAAAAAAAATACATAAAATGATAACTTCAGTCATAAAACTTGCAACCATTTCATGAAAAATGCATATGTTTTGCCGGGACTGAGGTAAACCGGGTCATCACCACTGCCCATTGAACTTTGTGCTTTGGAAACAGCGCTGTGACTCAACATGCTGATGGTTCTCGCTCAGCTCACACACTAATGTCATTCCATAGTGAACGAGTTTCTTTCCACACCTCATCTGGGCGTGGAAGCCTCAAGAGGCTGCTTGTACCACTCAGACACCTCTTAGTTTGAAGCAGCTTTGGATGAGCAATCCAAAACTTTTTTTCTAATTCTTTTCTGCTTCTTCTGTTTCTGTTTTGTTTTGTTTCATTTTCCCCTACAGTAACATAGTAATCCACACAATTTCGTTTGCAAGCCGGTGGCAAGTGGTTCGTCCTCCTAATCTACATGCCTTTATATTCTTTCAGTTATACTCTCGCCTACGGCCAGTCCTAGATTTTATTAAAGCACTTAAAGGATGTTGTTATGGTATGTTTTTTGAATGTTGATTTTCTTTAATTATACTAGTCAGACAGAAATAACTTCAAACTTGGGTCTCTCCGTTTTTAATTTCAACAGTGACATAGGAAGACTTACATGTGTGCTTAACCGTATGGTGGAACCACAATGATGTTAAGTTAACCAGGGTCACATCAATTCTAACAACATGCATTATTACTGTTTATGATCATTAAAAAAATTCATGTCTCTTTGCCAAGCAATGAACTGACTCAAATATTTTCAATAGGTATCTTGGGTAACTAAATTTGTCCTCTTATTGTTTTCTTCCAAGCCACACTGAAAATCAAACTGATCACACAGCTAAGTGATGATCATTTTAATTTAGTTGCTTCTTGCAGTTTTACCTTAAATGTCATCAGCACTGCGTCAAATATAAAGTATAGGATAACTCTTTGCTCCTTCTTCTTTGCCTTTGTTTTACTGCTGCTGAAAACTTTCAATTAATCACAATCATTTATTTAAAGCCTTTAGATTTCATATAAAGCAGAAAACCAAACCACATTACCACAGTGACACTAATTCAATGGGTCATTGAACCTCTGGATTTGCCAGAGAAACAAATCTTCAATGAGCTACATTCAGCGTGTCCTTTAAGAGAATCTCTGAAAAAGAAAAGGAATATTTGTATGCCATGTTTTAATGACAGAAAGTACAGATAGAGTTTATAATTTATTTTTCACCTGACCCAAAATTTTTCAGTAGACTCCTTAAAATCATTTTTTTTGCATGTAGAATAGAACTGTATTTGTAAAAACACTTAGTTTTGGAAAATTTCCAGAAATGTACCTATTATATAAAATGGGATAAAGCTATAACTGAGTAACAGGTGAGGTGTATAGGAGACTATTCTGCGTAGCGTGGGTCCTGTACATCTCCAAGTGGGAGCTGGTCCCATGCCACACAGAACAGTCTCCTATAGAGGTGTGACATCAGTTTGATTGTGGATCTGCCATGTGATGATTTACAGATTCTAGATGGTTTCTGTGGTTATGATAGAGGAGGGGTTGCAAGGAATTCTGAGCCTTCCACCCCGAGATCCTGAAGATCTATTAGAACTGTGGTGTCAGTGACAGAGTCCAAAAGTCACAGAGAGAGGTTAACTTTTTGAGAAAATGTTATACACTTAGTTTTACTAATCTTACAATCATCTAAGAATGTCTAACAACAGGCAATTGAAAGTAATAAATACCATTATTAAATAATGTTTTAAATTTAACAGAGTTTTTATAATTATTACATAATTTGGTTACCAAGTCAATATTCTATGACTTGGTAAGAAGGACAGGTAATATCATTCTTAAATTTATTTTAAAAATGAAAAGATTTTGTAATAAAAACTATAGATTTTGGAGCAACAGAAATATTGAACCTACTGTCTTTACACTATCATTTGATGGGTGAGTATTTTGAGCTCTAACTTTGACCTTTGGATATTTTGACTCATTATTTATAAACATAAATATTTTATTATAAAAACATTGATAAATTTTAATTTATTTTTAGAATAAATATATTTGGGTTATTTTTAGAATAAATCTATTAAGCTAAATTAATTCCATGCTCAACTTGGCATACATTATGGTTAAATAACTTTTGTATTTCTACTGTTTTCCTTTATTAAAAATTTTTAATTGGAAAAAGTTTTATCTGTGTATTTTATAAGAAAAATTTAACTAATAAATCAATTTTTGTCCAAATCAAAACTTTTTAATGCTTATACTTTCTGATGGTTTGTTTTAGTCATTACTTTACCAAGAAAAATTTTCCTAGCTCTAACTATGTGTAAATATTTTAATATGATATTATTCTTTATCTAACTTTAGTTAACAATTTTTTTCATATACAATGAAATCCTTTCTTGGTTTTATTTTCTGCTGATTATTTCTAGCATGTTCACTTGATTAAGGACCACCTAACCAAAATGTCATTGGAATTAAAATGTTAACATCAAAATAGCTTGCTTTGAGTTGGGTGCTTATTTGTACATTCCAGTGGTACTTATTACAAAATCTAAAGCAATGCGTGTTTTAGAGCACAGAAATAGAAAGATGAACTACAAATCAATTTAGAGATTACAAATTATAAGCCTCATGAATTAGAGTCTCTAGAAACCAATATTTCTTCCACAAATGATATTTTTACGTCATTGCACTTCCTTTATGTTAAGAAGTAATGAGTGAAACTGACGCATTCCAACTAACTGACATGAAAGAGAAGTCCTGAATTGAATGAGATACAAGAAGTCATTTTATTGGTGTAAAGAATTTCAGATAAAGAATTTAACTTGATAAAATTGATGAAACCAGATAGAATTTCAAAAAATGCCTACTTGGATTGCTGAGCAAAATAATCTCTCAATAACTATATTCAAGTTTTGTTAGACCACAATTTAAAACATCCAAGTCATCGAACTACCTTCTTCACCTCTTCCAATATAATACTTTCATATCTTTCAAAAATCATGTCTCATTACTTAGCAACATTAATGATGTATTCATATTTACTTTTCAGAGGGATTAAGGTTTTAAGATAACTAGTGCAGGTGTGAGGTGATATCACACTGTGGTTTCAATTTTCATTTCTCCAATGATTAGTGACATTGAGCATCTTTTCATATGTTTATTGGCCATCTGTATGTCCTTTTTGGAGAAGTGTCTATTAACATCTTTTGCTCATTTTTTAATTGGATTGTTTGGGGTTTTTGGTGTTGAGTTTTATAAATTCTTTGTAAATTTTAGAAATTAAGTCCTTATCAGATGTATTGGTGAATATGTTCTACCATTCAGTAGGCTGTCTTTTCATTGTGTTGATGGCTTCCTTTGCTGTGAAAAAATTTTTTAGTTTGATGTCATAATGACTATCATCAATAGTCAAACAACAAACAAGTTCTGGGGAGGAATTAGAGACAGGAGAACTGTTGGCGGGAATGCAGATTGGTGCATACGCTGTGGAAAGCAGCATGGGGTTACCTCAAAAAATTAAAAACAGAACTGCTTTATGACCAGTGATTCCACTTCTAGGAATTTGTCCAAAGACACCCGAAATACTAATTCAAAAGAACATAAGCACCTCTATGTTCATTGCAGCGTTATCTGCAATAGCCAAGATTTTGAAGCAGCCCAAGTGTCCATCAGTAGATGAGTAGATAAAACAACTTTGGGACATTTACACAGCGAAATACTACTCAGCCATAAAAAAAGAAGAAAATTTTACCCTTTACAACAACATAGATAGACCTGGAGAATATTACACTAAGTGAAATAAGCTGGTCAGAGAGAGAAAAATACTATATGATTTCACTCACATATGGAATCTAATGAGCAAACAAAGCTAACGAGCAAAATAGACACAGATTCACAGACAGAGAGCAGTCTCACAGCTCTAAGTAGGGGGGTTTGGGGAGTGGAGGGATCCAGGAAAACTAAAAAGAACTCATGGACACCTACAGCAATGTGGTGATTGCAGGGGGAGGTGGAGGTGGAAGAGGGGATAAGGGGGTATGTAGTAATGGAAAAAATACAATGAAAACAAGATAACTAGTGCAATTGACACCATGAGAAAAATTAATTTAAAAAACCTTGCTCAGAAAAACAATAACTTGAAAGCTAAAGGCACAGGTTTTAGGGTCTGTGTATTTAAGTGCTTCCTCTGCCACATACTGGTGGGAATCTCTTGTGCAAGTTACTCTGTCTCTCTCAAGGCCTCAATTTTCCAATACAGTTAATGAACATGATCACAGCTTCACAGGTTCTTGTAAGAGTTAAGTAAGATAGCATATACAGAGAGAACTACGGCCAGGGCAAGTAACACATCAGATATCCTCTAAATGCTACTGAAGTGAAAATTACAATAGAATATGTTTAAAATGTTTTAAACAGTTTAAAGGACTACAGAAGTAATCATTTTACACTTCATCATATCACCTCGATATTATCATAGGTGTTGTTCTTTATTAGTAGAAACACGGCCTATGGAATCTAGAAAATGATGTTACAAAATCCCACTGTCCTAAATGTTATAAATGTTTATATTTATTTATATTTATTTTATGGTATATAGAAAATATACTGAGGGAGATTGTAGATGTTTTTATGAAAACATCTTCTGGAGGAACTGATTTCAAATTTTACTTGTAAAAAATGATACCAAATATTTCCTGCATTGTATTTTAAATTCAACAATTTTCAAATTATTATTCTAAACTGTGCAAAAGATCTTACAAAGGGGGAAGGGTTTTCAGGAATATCTGTAAAGGACACATGGACAAAACCAAGGGGTCATGGAATCAGAGGTAGGAGGTGGGGATGGCTGGGATAGGGGGATTGGTGGGGAGAAAATGGAGACAACTGTACTTGAGAAACAATTTAAAAAGTTAAAAAAAGAAAGGTCTTACAAAGTAAATATTTATGGTATTGTTTTTATAAAATGCAACATGTATATCTGTACAGATCTTCAGAAGAATTTTTGCTGAGTTTTTATTCTTTTGGCTTCCTTATTATTTTTTTTATTTTTAATTACAATTTACATTCAAATCATTGGAGAATCTTAAAAGCAGCAAGAGAAAAGGGGACAGTTACCTACAAAGAATTTCCCATAAGACTATTAGCTGAATGCTCAAAAGAAACCTTGCAGGCAAGAAGAGGCTGGAAAGAAATATTCAACGTCATGAAAGGCAAGGACCTACATCCAAAATTACTCTATCCAGCAAAGCTCTCATTTAGAATGTAAGGGCAGATAGAGAGCTTCCCAGATAAGATCAAGTTAAAGGAGCTCATCATCACCAAGCCCTTATTATGTGAAATATTAAAGGGATTTATCTAAGAAAAAGAAGATAAAAAACTATGAACAGTAAAATGGCAACAAACTCACCACTATGAACAGCTG
Organism: Phyllostomus hastatus; assembly: GCF_019186645.2. Taxonomy (NCBI): domain Eukaryota; kingdom Metazoa; phylum Chordata; class Mammalia; order Chiroptera; family Phyllostomidae; genus Phyllostomus; species Phyllostomus hastatus. The sequence continues at coordinate 42,415,999 of NW_025334042.1, forward strand.
AACCTAAAAACAAAAGCAAAAACTAAGCAAACAACTACAACAGGAACAGAATCACAGAAATGGAGATCACATGGAGGGTTATCAGTGGGGAGGGGAAAGAGGACCATGGGGAGGGAAAGGTGCAGGGAATAAGAAGCATCATTGGTAGGTACAAAACAGACGGAGGGAGGTTAAGAATGGCATAGGAAATAGAGAAGCCAAAGAACTTACATGTACAACCCATGGACATGAACTAAGTGGGGGAATGGTGGAGAGTTGGGGGGGCATGCAGAGCAGATGAATGATAAATGGGAGAAAAAAATGGGAATACTAATAGCATAATCAATAAAATATACTATAAAAATTTACATTCAGTATGATTTTTGTATTAGTTTCAGTCATACACCAAACTGGCTAGGTAATGATATGTTTTACAAAGTGACCTCCTTATTTCCAGGTCCCACTTGGCACTATACATAATTATTAAAATATTATCGACTATATTTTCTATGCTATACTTACATCCCTGCACTATATTGTGACTACCAATTTGTACTTCCTCATCCCTTCCTTTTTCACCCAGTCCCTCAACACCTCTGATCTCTATATCTATGAGTCTGTTTCTATTTTGTTTTTTCATTTATTTTGCTCTTTAGGTTCCACATGTAAGTGAAATAATATCGCATTTACCTTATTCTGTCTGACTTATTTCACTTTGCAGAGAACCCTCTAGGCCTATGCTGTAGCAAATAGCAAGATGCCATTCTTTTTTATGACCAAGTAATATCCCATCACTTTTTTATCTATTCATCTGTTGATGGGCATTTGGGTTGCTTCCATAGCTTGGCTATTGTAAATAATGCTATGATGAATATAAGAGTACATGTATTTTTGCAAGTTAGTGTTTTGGACTTCTTTGAATATATACTCAGAAGTGAAATTGCTAGATCATAAGGCAGTTTCCATTATTAATTTTTTGATAACACTTCATACTGTTTTCCAGAGTTGCTCACAAATCTGCAGTCCCACCAACAGTGCATGAAGAGTCCCTTTTCCCTGTACTCTGGCCTGCACTTGTTGCTAGATTTATTGATGATAACCATTCTGACAGGTATGAGGTGTTATCTCATTGTGTTTTAATTTGAATTTCTCTGATGACTAGTGACATTGAGCATGTTTTCAAAAATCTATTGGCAGTCTGTTGTCCTTTTTGGAGGAGTGTCTATTCAGGTCTTTTGTTCATTTTTTAATTTGATGCTTTGTTTCTGGTGTTGAGGTGTATGAGTTCTTTATAACTTTTGGATATTAAGCCTTTATTGGATGTATCATTGGTAAATATCTTCTCCCAATCAGTATGTTGTATTTCCATTTTGTTGATGGTTTCCTTTGCTGTGCAAAAACTATTTAGCTTGATGCAGTCCCACTGGTTTTTCTTTTGTTTGTTTGTTTCCTTATATGTTTTTGTTTCTCTTACCTGAGGTCATCTATGAGAAAAAAAATATTGCTAAAAGAAATATCAGAGATTTTACTGCCTGTGTTTTCTAGAAATTCAATGGTTTTGAACCTTACATTTAAGTCTTTAATCCATTCTGAATATTTTTTGTATTTGATATATAAAAGGTGTTCTAGTGTCACTTTTTGAATTTATCTAATTTTCCCAACACCATTTATTGAGTAGACTGTCTTTACCCCATTATATGTGCTTGCCTCTTTTGTCATGTACTAATTGACCATATACAGGTGTGGATTTGTTTGTGACTCATTGGTCTATATGTCTGTTTTTGTGCCAGAATCATGCTGTTTTGATTAGAATTTTTGCTGTTTTTAAGTGAAATGGTCAAACTGTATGATCTAGGGTAAATTTTTGGTTTCAGAGTACAGTATAAAATTTTTCTTAGCCTTTATATAGGTGGAGAATTATTTTCACCTCAAGAAAAACAAATTGAGATGACAACCTTTTGAAGAAAAAAATTAAGACTTTACAGGAGTAAACCTAATGTTACAGTTTCTATGTTAATTCTTTGTACTCTTAAAGAATTATAAACAGCCCTGGCTGGCTGGTATGGCTCAGTGGACTGAGGGTCAGCTTGTGAACCAAAGGGTCACAGGTTTAATTCCCAGTCAAGGCACATGACTGGGTTGGGGGCCAGGTTCCCCAGTAGGGGATGCACCAGAGGCAACCACACATTGATACCTCTCTCCCTCTCTTTCTCCCTCTCTTCCCCCTCTCTAAAAATAAATAAATGAATAATATCTTAAAAAACAGAATTATAAACAAAACTGGACATGGCCAGTGTGGGGATTGACTGCAGGAGCAGGAGGTGGGCTGGGCTGAGGAAGGTAAAGGGGGAAAAATTGGGACAACTGTAACAGAATAACAATAAAAAATAAAATAAAATAATTAGAGCTAACTATAGGAAACTCTGGGCGGTTTTAATTATTTCTCAAAGAGTTGTCATAAAAACCCAATCTCACCTGAGTTGGTAGTAAAATAATATCAATGCTTAATAAATATATTTTAATATAGATCCAGGTGATAAAGGTAAACACAGTAAATAAGGGGGGAAATAAACCACTGAAATAGACAATTGTCTTTGAAATAGTCATTTCCAATGACAGAAAAACCTCATTGATGTGTTCTAGCCTTGGAGAAACCGATCTGAATTAACAACAGCAACAAAAAGCTATGTACTCTAATAAGAAATGCAGATATATTACTTTCAAATTCACCCTGTAAATTTAGCTGCTAATAAAAGCATTTCTAAGTAACAGACTTTCATTGCATGCTTTCATAAATAGGTGGGAATCATTTGAAATTAGTTAGACCCATTTGTATCACACAATGTGTTAAAATCTTTAAGAACAGCTTGGTAAAAGCCTCAAGCAATCTTGTTTACACTATTAGCAAATCCTTGCTTCATAGATCATACAAAAGTAAATTTCAGCCAAGCCTAGTTCAAATTATCATAAATTCTGAATTATATTCAGCATTTTAAAACTGGAAAGGACCTCAGAGATCTTCCAGTAAAGTCTATAATAATGAGGTTTTCCTGGTTGTTACTTTGAAAACGCATGCTATATGTATAAACAAATTCCGATTATTGTTGACTGTTTTCAGAAATGTTGCTGACACTGTACTGTTACTTTAGTTTGGTATATCTGTTCAAACTTATCAATAATATTACACAATATTTGAGAATGTTTTGTCAGAGTGATTTAAAACCATGAGCACAGTGTTGCATTGTTTCTGCTATTTGATTACCTTTTTTGTTTTCTTGTCCTATTCTGGTCTAGAAAATGCAGTAGTAAGTTTCTGCACACTAACAGTTTGAATAGACACAATATGCAAATAACATAGCCAACAATTTCAAGAAGTTGGAAAAAGTAAAAGCAGAACTGTTGCACAGATCTGAAATCACTAGTGATGGGAGCCACCGTGTGGCTTTCCACACACATGAGAGAAACCTCAGCATTTCACTCCTGAAGTCTGTCTGCTTCTGTGTATTTCATATGGGTAGGAAACCAGGGAAGCCTGTCCATGCAGCATTGCTGAACTCTGCACTGCAGTTGCCGAGAAACTGGTTCTCTCCTTGCCAGGCTCTCTAATGGTATATTGCAGATCTTACAGACTTTTCTGCGACCTTATGGAAAAAACTATCAAAATAAGCCATTACTCCTAGGAGGGAAAAGTGGGCTTTTATCATTTGGGCCCCATCCGCCCAGTCCCCCTGTTCCCTCATGTATTCTACTTTATTTATACCTGCAATAAATATTTATCGAGCAGCCACCAGGTGCCCAGTATAGGCTGTGTTGCCAAGAGGAATGCAAGAGAAATCTTAGACCCAGTTTCTGACCTCAAAGAGTTTATGTTTGATTATGGAGAAAAACACACTTCTGTGAAGCAGATAAATTCCAACATATAACAGTGTCCATTAATTGCCAGAGTGGTGACACGATTAATGTAACAAAAAGGCAGGTTTGGTATGGACTCAATATCAGGAAGATGCCCTGTAGAATCTAAATCTAAATCTGCCCTTATTAGGACAACTAGGATTTCCCGGACTGAGGGAATAATGATGGGTGATCCAAATGTAAGAAATATCTAATTGTAGAATAGAAAAAAAATATTTTAAAAACTCTCTGCTGTTATACTTAATTAAAATTAATAAAATTAAAGGTTCACTTTCTCTATCATATTAAATACATTTTAAGTGCTAAATAGCCACATGCAGCTAGTGGCTGACCTATTGAACGGCAGAGGTAGAAAACATTTGGATCATCCCAGCAAGTCCTGCCCAACATCTCTGTGTGGTCAGTCTTCAGTTCACAGTAAGATCGACCTGGAAAGAAGTGGAGAACTCAGGGTGAAAGGGAACTCAGCTCAAGTCACAGGAAACTTGCTTAAAGGTTCAGTGACCCAAGGCAGAAAATAATTCCTGAATGGAAATTCCATAAGAGTCCAGAGGATGTTACAGCACTTCACGGAGCCTGTGTACCGTATATATTAGAACTTTACCTCAAAAGGATGGGCCAATTTGTGTAAGGGACATAGGATACAAAAGAGGTAGTAAAGGGAGGAAATGGAATAGCTTATAACCAAATTTATGTGAAGATACCATACACACAATGTAAAATGGCATAAAAAATTAGGAATATCCAAGGACAAGAAAATAACTGAAGACAGGAGCAACAAATAGCAATTTGTGGGTTTGACAAAAATCCTACTTTGCAACTAGGAGTTGATCTTCAGACACAAGATAACATCTTAGATTTCAGTAAGCTGAGGGTGATTTGCTTGCAAGAAACTAAAAGGAAATGGAAGCCAAATAACTGGAAAGAAAAAGATACTAACAGAGTAGAATGGGGATGTTGGAGGGGTTCTATGTGTCCACTTACTCAAGCCACCCCATCAAGCTGGAAAGGCAGAGAACCTGGAAAAAATTTAAAGAAACATCTCTTGTATTGTATCTGATGATCATAGATTACCAAGTACTACTTAAGTCCTACAATTTTAGGACAATGTAACCTCTCTTTTTCTTCTTTTAATCATCACATTTGCAGATTTATATAGAGCATCCTCTAGGCCTTATATAAGGACCTTGTCTATTACTGAGTCCTAATCATGACGCTATCTGGTAATAGCCAGCTAATAGCCGAGAGAACATCGACCATGGAAATGCCATCTGACCATGTTGTCTGTTGTGAGTGAGACTTTATAGACAACAACAAGGGCCCAACTGGTTGATTTAGAATCTTAATAACCACAAATCAATGTTTACAAATTCATCACAATCCCTGGTGTAGCTGGCTGATTGATCAGTGACTTTGAATTACATTTTGTTTTTTGCATGTTTCTAATGCTGCTTAAAGCATTTTTAAGGATATGACAAATTTAGAGCTGAAAGGGTGCAAAAAAGTAATTTGGCTCAAGGCACTTGTTTTAATACATTAAAAAATATGGCCTAGAAAATTTAAATAACTTACAGCTTACAGCTCTGGAAAGCTCACAGCACCATGGCGGCTCTGTGTATTCTACTTCCTGGACCAAAGTTTTTAGGAGGAAAGGTCTCAAAACCATAGGTTTTTATTTGTTTACAATTTCTCTTCAAAATATGTGATCTGCACTCTAATCTAATTCAAAGCAGTCAAGAGAATAGATATCAAAAATGTTTTGGAATCTAGCATATTAACTGGGAATTAGAAAAGTGATTTTTCAGATATAAATATCTTTATGGAGGATAATTATACACTTGAGAGTTGAACAATATAGGCTAAACTAATTAAAAATATTAAGTGGCATAAAGGTTCTTTCTTTTTTGATGAAATAAAACCAAGAAAAACATAATATAAACTACCATTTTCTGAAAGCCCATGAGCTAGTCATAAATTAGACAAGTAATGGAATATGATGTGAAATCAGAATATGCAAATTTAGATTTATTTCTTACTAAGTGTGGGATTTTGAGAGAGCCTACAAACCTTCTTGAGTAAGTTTTCTGATCTGTAAAAACAGACAAAGAAACAAACAAAAACTTTCTCATAATATAGGACTCATGAATGAGGAAACATCAGTAAAAAAAAAAATGCCAATATAATGCCTGAGATAGCTTAACAGAAACACTGTCAAGCATATTTTACCCATGTAAATATAATTTGTAGTCACTGCACAAGTGCTACTTGGTTCCTAGGTTATTGGACCTAACAAAAGATTCAGTCTCAACTCTCAGGTAAAGAATGAGGCATAAAAACTATGTTTCCTGGTGATGGGAAAGTGGTGGGAGCTGAAGTGAAACAAGTGAAGGAAGCTCTGGCTTGCAGCCCATCCTGCCGATGTGCTATGTGAACGGACTCCAGGTGTTCTGGTCCGATCAGAGGGAGGACAAACCTCACAGCTGTGGTGGTGCTGTTAGTGTCTCATTTGACTTTCACTTCTGACTCCTCAGGCTGAGTTGGGGTAGTGCTTCAACTAATTCGTTTGTAAAGTCACGTAAATGTTATTTTTCTGACCACACATGTATTTGAAACCATTCTCAAATGTCTTTTAGACCAGAGAATACAAAATGTTTGGATGGGAAACCTTTAGGTCACAATATTACTCTTCCAAAACTCTTAGGTATTTTTCATTATTTTAGAATATTTACTTGTAATGTCTGAAGCTGGCTGAATACATTTTTCCTTTATCAATAACTCCCCCCCACCATTATTTAGCTTTTAAATTATTGACCATTTGTGGTAATTCAAAAGTTTGTCAGTAGGAGTTTTGTATGTCTCATCAATTGTTCTATCTTGAGTTCAGTTAAATCACTTAAATCAGCCTGTGCAAGTCTATCAGTTAAGTTTTCTTTTATAATATCTTTATTTACTGCTTCTGTTTCCTATCTTTTGTTTCTTTTTTCAGGAACACAAATTAAACATATTAAAGCTCCATTTTGGTCTTATTAACTATCATGCTATCTTTCGTAATTTTCATCTCTTTATTCTCTTATTCTAGGAGATCTTCTCAAGTTCCTCCACATCACTAATTAATTCTTCTGTATTATCATTACTATAGTTCAATATTTCTGATAGCTTTTAAAACATGGGCTTTAATTATCCTGTTATACCTTTAATGCCATTGAATTTTTTAGCTTATCTATCATCTTTTTGTATTTTATTCTGTTTTTAATTGTCTGGTGATGCTGCTTCATGGACACTTATTGTTGCATTTTACTGTTTAGCTAACAAGTTTCAAAATGTCTATTGAGTCTTACAAGACATTACTTTCAGAAACATATGCTCTTTAAGCCTTCGAGTTGGTAATTCCTTTCCCTTATTTTTTACAGTATTTTTTGTAACTTATTGTTTTGTTTTCTTTCTACTTTCAAGTTGTTGAATGAGACACCCTCTAACTCAGTGACTATCAAAATAAGGGTGAATGGATTACCCTAAACCACACTCCCTGGTGAATCAATGATAATATTTCCTTCCTGACTCACAGCTAGAAAGGAAGTTAATGTGCCCTGATTCCAATATGGTATCTAAAAGGCATTCATTCTACTGAGGTGGCAATTCCTTCTACCTCCTGCTTGGTCCTCTAAAACTCTGAGAAGGTATAATAGACAACAGCATAATGTCCTGTTATAAACAGTATCCAGACTATCTCTGTCACTATCTCCAGACCTTTGCTTATGGACACATGAGCAGCCAGTATGTAAGGAGCAATCAGTGGTCCCACTTCACAGTTCTGCTCAGCTATTTCCAAAAGATGCTCTTTCTGAACAGTGAGAAAGATTACAGTGAGGTGGAAGATGCTCTGAGAATAGACCTTTACATACCTCAAAGACTAACACACTGGTAACCTCTTTTGTTGGTTGGTGTATATACTCTGGATACAGACCCAAAGAAATAACATGAGGAAACCACAAAGTGTCTTCCTATCTTTCTTAGGTGTCCTTTTTGTCTTGAGATGAAGCCTAAGAATGCCAAGCCAATTGACCTATCCCTGGTTATTGGAAGTTCCTCCCAGATTCTAGCTTTAGGTTCTTTGAGATGACTTGATGTCACATATTTTTATCTGGGGGAGGGGGAGCAGTGTTGTAAGTGTCTGAAGACATAATTAGCAAAAGTTACATCTTGGACTATTTTAAATAAGTTACCTGAGATGTTATTTTACTACTAATGGCCTCCCTTTTAAAAATATTAGTTTTACTTAATAGTAATAACTAATAAATATCACCTGCTCAAACATCCTTATTGGTAAAAACCTTCTAAATATCACAATGTTTCTGTAAGTCACAGGAAACTGTATATTATGATTCCAGTTCATGTAGAAAATTCCATTGATTTCCATTTTTTATCTCCTTCTTTACTTGTCTCACAAAGCTAGTGATTTTAAGTAATGATAATTTTATTTAGATCTGCTATCCCTTGAGTTTTTAATTCATTTATTGTTTTTCCATTTAGCCATTCATTCAGTAAAATTTGAGAAATTACTATACACTAGGCTCTGGTGTAGACCCTGCAGATACTGAGATGTTTGTACAATCTGCCTTCAGGAACTTATGATGGAATCATGGAGATAGATAATAAAAAAATCTTTACACTACACTGTAATAAATCTTTCTGAAAGTGTACATAGTGTAAAAAATATTAAAATACTAGTGTCAACTAGCATCTGATTTTCATATGTTTAGGTTGTTATTTTTATCAACAACTTAGATTCAAAATTTCATTCTAAACATTGCTGAAACATTGAGCTGGCCATATTGAATATGATTATAATTGGTACCATTCATTGAGAAATTTCTATAAGCTAGTTACTATAGCTTATTATGCTTCCTGTACATTATCTCTAATTTTGGAAAAATGGAAATGTTTTTAACTTTAAATTATCTATATCGGTTAGGAGGGCCCAACAGAAATGGAATAACATATCTCTCAAACTTCACTTGAAAATCATTATTCTAACATCTTAGGGGATAGAGGGGGCAGTGGGAGACAAGTAGGCAATTTGGTACTAACAGAAAGGCAGGACAGACCATGATGTACATTAAATTTAGCTCCTTGGGCAGATCTCATTGCCCATCCAGACACTTGGCTCACAGCCACATATGGACAGAAACTTTCCAACTAGTATACAGACTCACAAAGTAGCTTGAGGATTATAAATTGTCACCCTCTTTTAAATGGTACGTGTACGCACCTTATTTTAGAAGATTTGATCAAGCTCTACATATTAAATTTGTCTCTGAAATATGAAGAGATGGCAAATGTTTCCCACCTAAGAATTAAACATTACTGTTTAAAAACAAAACAAAACAAAACAAAACAAAACAAAACAAAACTCTCTCAATCAAACTAAAGAGAAACTAGCAATGGCCAGAATTGTGACTGGCTCTGATTCCTAAAGCATGCTATTGTTTTGAAGACTCAGATGAGTTTTCTCTGAGCAGTGCCTGATAATTCTGTTCAATATGTGGAAAATTAAAACAGAAGTATGCAATTGGGAAGGAGAAATTTGATCAAGGAAAGCAAGTTTATAAATCTTATAGGCAGGACAGTGTTGATCACTTAGCTTGTGGTTCCATAAGAACAAGTCTGTTGTGATAACTATACAGGTAAGAAACTTTGCAAATGTCTTAGAAGACTGTGGAGAATACTGGTGACATTTAAAAGTTTAATTTTATCATGCAACATAATTCAAACTGAGAGCAAATTGCTCTTATGGACTGATTTGGAAGACATGTGTCAAGCCTATGTTTTTGTTTTGTTTTGTTTTGTTTTGTTATAAACTGAAGTATGGCCTATTACAATATAATTTCTCTTCTTAGGTTTATTACCCACCCAAGGTCAGTGTAAGTGAAAACTCATTTCCATTTCCTTCTCGAGTTATCATTTGTCCTTTT